>NC_080781.1:95796308-96099338 GCF_020826845.1 Diceros bicornis minor | reverse complement strand
GCCCAGCCCACGACTTGGGGGCCAGGACAGTAAAGCTGTGAATTGGTGTGAAGATGCTTTTGAAGGCATTGATGACGGAGGAAGCAATGCCATTATGACCCTTGCTTTTTAGCTCTGTCACCTGAGGAAACATTACCATTTTTTTCTTACATCCTAAAGGACTCGTTGGGTAATAAGGTGAAGATGAAACTCAAATTCTTGTGTTTAGGAAGGCAAAGTGGTTAAGTATATGACCTTAGAGGTAGATAAACTTGGGTTCCAATCTGGGCTTTTCCCCTTACAGTATGTGACCTTGCATAAATCACTTATTTTCTTTCTTGGAGGACACCTACTATTTTGGAGAGTAGGCCATTCGTGGGGTCCCCAGACATAAAACTCTTAGAATCAAAGAGAAAATTTCCTCTCTCCCACCATCATTGCTGTTATCATCATCATAATTATCATCATCATCATCATGATCAAAGGATGGTATTGAGTGAATACTCAGTGGATTCCTGTTGGGCACAGGCCACACACTATGAAGGTTTGTAACAATCGGTGTACAAGCCCTGGAGACCCATCATCTGAAAGGGTGGACCCAGTATAATGGTAAAACACTAGCTAGAATTGGATTTTCTGCTTATAAGAAGTGTGAGGCTACATTGGTTCATTCGTCTGTAGAATGAGTATAACCCTGTATAACCCACAAGACTGTTGTGTGAAGTAGATGCAGAAAACTATATGAAATTCCTAGCATATAATAGGCCTTCAGAGAATGTTAGATCTTTGGTCATCATTATCATCAGTGTTGTCATCATCATCCTCATCCTCATCATCGGGTGGTGTTGAGATAATACTCAAATAGGAACTCAAAAAGTCAGTGCTTCTTTGACTCTGCACCACCCTTCTAAAGTAAAAGTCTATGCTCCTTCCTTTCATCCTACCGTCTCCCTTGCATAAAAGAAGCAAATAGTACCTAAACTAAATGGAATAACTGTCATTCATTTGGAATTATAAAAGAAATAATTGAACTCTGTATACAGTTACATCATTTATGCATTCCCGTGCTGTTTTCAGTATTGTAGGATGAGAAAAAAAAATTCCCTCCACGTTTCCATTTTATTTTGTTACTTGCCATAAAATTAGAAATGATGAGGAAAATCTTACTGTCATGAATTACAAAATATGATGTAGAAATATATCATCGACATGGAAAGCTGTTCCTGACATAGTGTTTTGTGAAAAAGCCAGCTGCAAAACACAGACACAATGGTTAAGGATAAATATCAAAATATTCAAAGTGAATATTTCTAGATGGTGTTATTATGGGAAATTTATAACTTCGTCTTTATCCACTATATTTCCAGTTTTAACTGTTTCAATGAGCATGTAGAATTTTTATAATTAGAAAAAGTCATAAAGGTCAAAATAGTATGATTCTGTTTCTTTTGCTTCTAGCTAATATAAGGGCTGTTGGCTCTTCCAGTTAGTTCCTGATTTGCTTTCTGTTCCATCTTACTTCTCAGAAGAACCTGGTATAAGTGTCAGGCCTCTCTGTGGGTCCTGGCTAAGAAGCTTCCCCTCTTGATGCTACCTCCTTGCCACTCTCCCTTGTCAGCTAAATTTATGCTGTATTTCTGTCTTTGGTCACAAGGTGGCATTTCATAATTACTTTCTAAATATTTTCCTATAAAGTAATATTAATTTTTAAAAAATATAATAGCAATAAACATAACTTTCAAAGAACATTATAAAACTGATTCCTAATTCTGTTTAATGAATACACAGGTATAGAAAAATACTGAAAGGGTATATACTCTCAGTTGCATTTGCTAGAATGCAAAAAGACTCCCAAATTTATATTTCATTGATTTATTCATTCAACAAATACTTACTGGATGCATACTGTGTGTCAGATTGTGCTAGCCAAAATCAATTTATCCATCCTAGACTTTTCTCCTGAGACTATATTCAACTGCCTGCTGATATTGACCACTTGGACTAATAAAAGTGTTATCCAGCCATATGGGCATAACCTTTCATGGACACATACTCATCACTTTTAGCCAGTTTATTCATTAATCCTGGAGGCTCACTATGTAAAGTGGAGGCAATATGAAAAAAACAGGAAAAGCATAGGTTTAGAGTCAGAAAAACTTTTGCTGGAATAGCCATTTTCTTATTTCAGAACACTTGTTATTGATCAAAAGGATTCTTAGTAAGCCAGGAAATGAATGAATAATATCACATTCCAAATACAAGACATACCCTTACTTTCTAGGGTTGAGAGTCAAAATCTCCATTATACATTTGACAATCATTAATGTAGCTAATTTCCAAGGTCTGCTTCTTTTTTCCCCAATGTTTATTGAGCTCCTGCTAAGTGCCTTGGCCCTTGGCTAGGTCCTGGGACACAGCAGTGAACAAAACAAAGTTCCTGCCTTCGTGATGCTTATCTTCCAATTTGCACTCTTTAAAAAGAATTGAGGTAAAATCCACATACAGTGAAATGCACAGATTTTAAGTGTGGACAATTAAATGAGTGTAAAATAGGACATTTCCATCACTCTAAAAAGTTTCCTGTCCTCTTCCCAGCCACTCTCCCCCTGCAAGTACCGCTCAGCATATTGTTTTTTTAATTTATATTACTTTTATCTTTTGTAGAATTTCAGATAAATGGAATCATAAAGTATGTAATCTTTTGTGTCTAGTGTCTTTCACTCATTTCACTCAGTACAATGCTTTTAAGATTCATCCTTATAGTTGTGTGTATTGGCAGTTTATTCTTTTAGAATTATTACTCTGTAATATTCCATAGTGTGAATACACAATAGTTTGTGTATCTATTCAGATGTTTTTGACATATGAGTTGTTTCCATTTTTTTAGCTATTATAAATATAGCTGCTCCAACATTCTTGTATAATATTTTTTGTACATATATGTTCTTATTTCTCTTGAGTAAATACCTAGGAGTAGAATTGCTGGGGCATAGAAAAGGCAACTATTTGATTTTGCATGAAATTGTCAAACAGTTTTTCAAATTGGTTGTACCATTTTGTACTCATACCTGCAATGTATGAGAATTTCAGTTGCTCCACATTCTCACCAAAATGTCAGTGCCATGAAAGAAAGAAGGCTAGAGAACTGTTCTAGATTAAAAGAGATTAAAAGACATAGCAACTAAATGTAATGTTGGAATAAGGACGGTAGATTAGATAATAATATATCAATGCTAAATTTCCTGAACGTGATCATTGTATTATGGTTGTTTAGGAGACTGTCCTTGCTATTAGGAGATAAAATGCTGAAGCATTATGATGTCTATGATTAGCTTTAAAATAGTTCAGCAATAAAAAAAGACAGAAAATAAATAAATAGCGAGAGAGAAAGCAATTGGCAAAATATTAATTGGTGAATCTAATCTAGATGAAGGAATTAAGTGTATATAGGTATTCACTTTATTATTCTTGAAATATTTTATAGGTTTGAACTTTTTCAAAATAAGGAGTTGGTAGTAGTGTGTGTGTGTGTGTGGGGGGGGGGAAGCAGAGATATTTAGTTAGCCCTCCAGAAGAAAAGGTGACTGAATGATAATCTAAAATCAAGATTGACAAATTTGATTATCTGCAAGCATGAAGTGATAGATTATACAAACAACTTTAGAGGAACACAAAGATAGGGACAGCAGGCTGAAATCTGCTTCTGGCAATAGTTTAAGAAATCGTCCCATGGGCCAACTTGTTGGGACAGATCACCACTTGTCACTAAGACTTTATTGTGAGAGTTAAAATAGCAATATCTACACACCATGGATGTGATCAGACTCCTGTGACAGGAAGAGAGTTAGGGAGCTTGAGAACATCTAAGTATCCAATTAAGGCAGACTGGGAGCAACCTTAGGAAGATAAGACAAAAAGAAGAATGTAGTTTAATAAGAAAAACCTAATGTATTGTATCAGATCTTGATATGGAAAGACTATGTGAGCAAATTTGTGAGAACTGAAAGTATCAAAAGAAGAGTCACAGAGACCAAGGTTGTCCCTGTCCTACTCAACTGCCATCCAATACAGGAGGAAAACTGGTCAGGAGCCCCAGAGCAAGTGTCCAGGGATTGAGTGGAAGCAAACAGGAATGGTAGGAATGGAGTAACAGGGGGTATGAGGAGGTAGCAAGGATGAGAGTAGAACAAAAGAATCCAAAGTGAGAGTAATGTAACGTGTATTTATACAAAGGCCATAGGGGAAACTGCATTCAGACTAAAACTATATCAGGGCTATAGTATAGTGGTTTCTCAGGACATAAAGTTGCCCCCCAAGAGCCACATCTTGCTCCAATCTTCTAAACATTCCACAAGTGGAGTTCATCTCTAATAACAGCTAAAAGCTGATATGAGAATACATGAAAATGTTCTGTACATGTCAGGTTCTTCTTGTCTTTGAGAATTCTGCAAAAGCAGAAAGAGGATTTCCCAAAGATATGCCAACTTCATAGGTCTGTTTTAGGATTACTGAATGTGACATGTTCCTATATGGGATTCTAGAATCATCCTTTTATGGGATAGGGTCTTCCCACTTCAGGTGGGAAGACCAGAAAGGAGGCTGTTGCAGTAGTTTGAGGGAGGTATAAACAGCAGGTCTTGGTGACTGATTGGATGTGGACACTAAGAGAGAAAGTCTGGCTTGGGGAACTTGTTGAATCCTGGTGAATCTCTTAATTTAGACAGAGACCCCAGAGAGAGATTTTGGATGTGGAGAAAGAAGTACTGAGAGAGAAAACCTATTTAGTTCAAAGTAGGGCACTTAGGTGTAAAAGTCCAAAAGTAAGTTGGATAAAACAGTATGCGGCTCAAAAGAGTTATATGCTAGAGAGACAGATTTGGGAGTCAATGCTTATATGAAAGTGAAAATCATAAGATCATTTGAACATTGTGGTAGGCTGAATGTTTCCCAAAGACATCCTGGTCCTCAATTCCTGGAACAGATGAATTTTACCTTCTATGGTAAAAGAGACTTTGCTGATGTGATTAGATTTTGAGATGGGGAGATTATCCTGGATTATCCAAGTGAGCCCTAAACGTAATTGCAAATGTCCTTATAAGAGGGAGGCACAGGGAGATTTGACTTCAGAAAATGAAAAAGCAATGTGATAATGGAAGCAGAAATTATAGTGGTGCAACCACAAGCCAAGGAATGCTGGCAGCCAACAGAAGCTGGAAGAGGAAAGGAATGGATTCTCCCCTATAGCCTTCAGAAGGCAGCAGACCTGCCAATACCTTGAGTTTAGCCCTTAGCCCTATAAAACTCAAAATTCAGAATTCTGGCCTCCAGAACTGTAAAAGAATACATTTCTGTTATTTTAAGGCACTAAGCTTGTGGTAATTTGTTACAGCAGCAATAGGAAACTAATACAAACATTTTAAGAATGAAAAACGGTCTATGAAAGAACTCTGAAGGATACCAATATTTCAGGGGGCCTACAATATAGCTTATTGACTATGACCACAAGTGGCAGTATCAAAGAGATCTGGATTCAAATTCAGCTCTACACTTACTAGCTGTGTGACTTGAGGCAAGTTATTTAAACTATATACCTAAGTTTATCTGTAAAACTGGGACGATAACAGAACTCACTTCAAAGGATTTTTGCGAGGATTAAAGGCGAATATCCAATTAATGCACCTGGTATATAGCAAGTAGTTCATAAATGATGGTTTTGAAGATCTACATATGTAAGCATTATTTACAGCTATTATTGTGTAGTTAATAAACTTTTTTAATGTGGAAATGAACCAACACTGAATGCTATATTTTTAGAGGAGTTATATTGGATTATCAAGCTCAATTCAGCGATGTAAGAGACTATACGGAAGCTTGGTGCCAAAGCCTGCAATGTTAAAGAAGAATGCATCCATTTGGACAGCTGTATGTGGATGTGTGCATTGCATATATACTTTTGGGAACAAACAGGTCAAAATGCACCTTGTTGAGGATGTGAGATGGCAGCAAAATCCTTTTCTACTTTAATAGTTACTTAATGACTGTGACAATAATGTCACATTCTCTATTAAGATCTCTCTCCTTCCTCATCTCCTTAAAAATTTCAGGTATCATTTACATGGAAGTGAATTATAGTTACAATATTAATGATGTTACCTCTTCATAGGAGCATAAACTTGAACTGTTTTTCAAATCTTTCTAAAGTTTCTAATGTAAAATTTAAAAAACTCATGACCAAGAAATGGGAAAAGTGTAATGCTAAAGTTGAATCTGGAGCTAGTGGAATGTTGAACATCTTAAAAAAAAAAAACAAAAAAACTTTTCTCCTCCCGAATGAAAATAGCTTTATTGTATTTATGATTTAAAAAGAAACTATGCAGAAACACATTGAGAATTAGTAAAAATCACCTTTTAGATCCCTGACACCTTGCATGATAAAAGCAAGGTACTTAGTGGGCATTGGTGGCTGGGGGGTTGGGAGTAGAAGGAGGGAGAGAGGTGGCAGGAGAGGCAGGTAACCAGGAGGCAGAGAGAAAAGCAGAAAAGGCCAAGGCCTGGTGGGAGTAGGGATGGGGAGTGAATGGAGACCTTCACTAGTAACCAGAGAAGGGCAAACTCCAACCTAAGGCTGTAATGTCACTTGTAGCCCCTCAGATTGGTGAGGACTGCAATGAATGACAGGGCGGTGCGTGATGGGGCTCCATGCAGAGGGGTAGAGGGGGGTCTTTGTGAGTATGTGGCAGGAGTGTGGTGGGAAGTTCCTGCTGCACTGCCTGCCAGCTGAGAGGTGGGGTGGGGCCCGGGGGTTAGTTGTTGGGCGGGGGGGGGGGGGGGGGGGGGGGGGGCAAGCTCAGCAGTGATGCAAGGCCCTCACTGTGACCAGGAGCCAAGGTATGCATAAGTCCCTCTTGTCCAGGTCTTTTTCTCTGCAGCACTCCCCTTTTCCATTGAAGCCGATTGGCCTCTGGTCCAGAGGGGGAGGAACACACTTCCCTGGAACAAAGCAGGTCTGTGTGGGCAACTGGACCAGGAACTTTGTGTTGGTGGTGGTAGTGTAAGGGGGTGTGTGTGGAGGGGAAGGAGGGCAAAGAATGAAGCCAGTCCAGACCTGTTTGCTTGACACCTCTTCAACCTTTTGAAACAAAAATGATGGGCCTTGAGGTGAAGGGAAGGGCTGGAGAAGAAGGATCGGGCTGGAGAAGAAAGGTCAGGGAGGGGGCACACAGACCTGGGAATAGTTTGGGAATAATCCACTTTTTTTACACTCTGCCTGAGGGGAAGCAGTGGATAAACATGGACATGAGCCTTGAGATGAAGAGGGAGGAGGTGGTTATGTAGGGGGCATACAGTGCATAAACGGAGACTAAGAAATCATTAAAATGAATTCCCTATTCCAATATGGTGGGCATTTCATGGCCAGGGATGGGGTGAGGCAGGGCGGGAAGGGAGAATTTTGAGATTTGAGGAGATGGGGTGGCTAATCTTGAAAGAGATCCTTGTCTAGTATACTGGTCTGTCCACCGGACACTTCAGAACCACACACTCTTGATGGGGTTCAGGGCAGGCTGCCCCAAGATTCACTACTCTGGTATGCGGATTATTTGAAGCTGAAGACAATAAAGGCTCAGAAGACTCAGGGAGAACATTTGGCCTTCCCTCAAGTTGCCTAAAAGAATTTAAGATAGAAGGCCTGTTCCAGGAAGGAGCTAATACCACGAGATAACTATAGTATAATGTAAACAGGTGTGATAAGAAAGGCACCAACAAGCCCATCTTATCAAAATTCTGTCTCTTCTCGCCACATTATCTATAGGTGGCCCAGTGAACAACTGTCTGGCAAACATTTACTTTTACATCTCCATGTGAATTGCCTTCCTCCCTTTTGAAGTCCCAAACCACTACCCTCAACTTCCTCCTTTGTCTTCAGCAAAGATGCTATTTAAGATGACAACCTAGGCCAGATGGCTGAGTTGCTCAGTTTTTCCGGAGTGTCTCCCATGTATACATGTTATTAAACTTTGTTTTATTCTCTCCTGCTAACGAGCCTTTTTAATTATTTGACCAGCCATAAGAACCTTAAGGGAAAAGGCGGAGGGAATTCTCCCTCTTCCCCTACATTCTCATCTAGCCGCAGGTCCAAATGTCCATTAGGCATGTATCAGTCCAGGAAGGGAAAAAGAAGGAAGAAACCGCTTGGGATTTGGATAGATTACTATGACACAGTGCTCTGGACTGGAACCCCTGTGGGTAGGGGGTGAAGGAGTGGATATGGGTCAGGCCAGAACACAACTAGGAGGTCACACTACTCCTATTTGCCCCTCATTCAGTCAAGGGAGATGCCCAGAGAAGGGACTAAAAGGGAAATTTTTGAGGGAGACTGACGGAATCTATACGTGCCCTTTTGCTATGGAAAAAGGGCAAGAACCTGAAGAGAATAGAAGAGTGGATTAGAGGAAGGGAGAGATTTGCACCCATTTTTTTGATTCAAGAAAGCAGATAGGTGCTGGAATGAACAATATACATTCAGCATTTAAACAGGAAGAAGGAAAACAAATCACAACGTGGAAAATACCCATAGGCAAATGAAGAAATGGTTCAGAATGTAGAGCTACCTTTGGAGAAAGGTGAAAGTGGGGAATCTAGAGGAGTTAATAGCCAGGAGCAAGCACTACCTATCCAGGAAAATAGACACAGTATGCCCCATAGGCATGTCAATAAGAAAGTATAAGAGAAGGAGGAGGAGATAAGATAGAAAGGTGCCTGAAAGAGATAAAAAGATTAAGAAATAAATTTAGAGTAATGCATTGGAAGCAAAGACAGTCCAGGAAGTGGCCTTATCCCATTAAATGTTTTTTACCTTGATTTTTTTTCTTATATAATTAGAGCCTCACTTTTATTTTTGGTTGCATTTTCTAGTTATAACTTTGCTCATCTTATTTGTGAGGAGATCAGCCCTGTGCTAACATCCGCCAATCCTCCTCTTTTTTTGCTGAGGAAGACGGCCCTGGGCTAACATCTGTGCCCATCTTCCTCCACTTTATATGGGAGGCCGCCACAGCATGGCTTGCCAAGCAGTGCGTCGGTGCGCGCCCGGGATCCGAACAAGCGAACCCCGGGCCGCCGCAGCGGAGCGCGCGCACTTAACGGCTTGCGCCACCGGGCCGGCCCCCTCATCTTATTTTTAACTTTTGATGGTACCGGTTTTAGATATTCCTCTTGTTACCAGTATCTCATTGGATTTTGTCTTGTGCTTCTGTATGCAAGTGTACATTTTAATAGGGGATTTTTTTCCAATTTGTGTAGGAAAAAAGCCATTATATATTGTACTCTGAATAAGGTAGGTTGAAAAATAGTATATAAATGACTATATCTACCTATCTATATACATATATACGTATATAATATCCCGATTTAAAATAAGTGTATTTATACATTACATATGTGTGCATAGAAAAAAGTTGGAAGATATACATGAAAAGCTTAATAATACTCATTCCTCTCTAAGGGGCAGATTCATGGGAAATTTTAAATTTTCATTTGTATTTTTTGCCTATCTGTACTTTCTCATTTTTCCAACATAACATGTTTTACTTGTGTCACAAAAATTAATAGAAAATTTAAAAATAAAAAAATGAAAATTATCAAAATAACGGTCAGTTTACTTATAAAGGCAGTAGGGGACTTTTAACAAATACTTGACAAAAACTTGAAAAGGATGATAAATTTTAAGTGATGTTTCAGTCTCTTAGCTAAAACTATAAACCCGGCACTATTGAAGATATGTTAATTTCATAATCAGTCCTTTATGTGCTATATGGGGAAAATGTCTCACAAGACTGCTGAGTAAATCAAATGAAGTAATGAATATGAAATGAGTAGAATTGCTGTATTTTTCTACCACCCCCCCCACCCCACATGCAGAACCTCAGTTCTCTTCATATTTCCTTCTTTTATTGATGAGGGTAGTTTCCAAGGTATGACACCCATGCTGAGGAACAAGACCAGACCACTCAAAGTGGCCAGTCTTTCATTCCTTTGCTACATGGGCCTTACCCTAGGAACTGCCGTGTTCTGCTCAGCACTGCTTCAGATGTATTGGAGTCTTCAAGATGACACAAATCTTATTGATTTGTCTGGAGTCCCTGGTGGGCCAAAGTCCTTCTATATCCCTACATAGATGAAGAGAACGTACTTCTCTCCACTTTAATATTATATCTTCCCAGATGGGTACTGCCTCAGTGTTGCTTGGGCCCTGATGCATTACACACACACAAAAAGTCATTTTAACTTACAGGCCCCTCCTTTCCATGATGATTGCATTGGGGGGTAGGGAGTAGGGAAGGAGATAAATTTGAGCAACAGACACCGTGCTGTAGTGAGGATTGCTCCTGCCCCACCACTCTGACATCTATAGCTCTAGGTGCCTACCTGTTTCCCTAAATTGAAATCATTATATATTTTCCTATTAGGGCCACTCTTCCAGGTCAGGAGACTTACCTGAACATGTTAATTATAGAAGGGCACACGATTTAAGTTAAAGCTGGAACATTATACTCCTTGCTTTATCCCACACAATCTATATCCCAAAAATCAATCCATAAGGCTAAGTACTGTCTTAAGCATCATTATTTCCACATATATTGTTTCCAGTTAAAACAAAGATCTCTTTTTCATCCTGGTCTCCTAAGTGCCTAGTGCCTAATAAAGTATATTACTATCTAGACATCTCACACATGTTAAGCAAACACCCCATCACGGCAGGAATGTACCACTCCTACCTTGGGATCAATTTTTAAAAGACCCTTTCCTTTGATAGTTGGTTCCTTTTCTTGTTATTGGACTGAATGTTTATTGTAATTTCACCACCACTATTGCAAGCTCCACCTCCCTTCCCAGAAGTTCATGCTGTTTGGTGGACCAGTGACAAATGTGCTTGGAAAATTTCTTCTTACAAAAGCATGTGAAAAGATGGTACGTGATGCCATTTTATTGGTTCTCAGGGCTGTCCTGATTGAGTTCTCGTGAGCCAAGTGCTTCATATTTGTAACCTTCAATCTGTTTCTTCTCTCTGTCTTAGGATCCATTACAACCCTGATGCCTAGAGCAGTGGTTCCCAAACCTTAGCGCACATCATAATCATTTGGTGGACTTGTAAACACAGATTGTTGAGCCCCACCCCTAGAGTTCTGATTTCAGTTGGTCTGGAGTAGGGCCTCAGAATTTGCAATTCTAACAAGTTCCTAGGTGATGCTGCTGATCCAGCAGCCACACTTTAAGAACTACTGGCCTAAAATAGTAATTGGTAGGCACTCAATAAATTTGTTGAATAAATGAATGAAATAAGTGAATTTTAACAATAACCATTTGAAATATATTAGAATTACTTTTTAAAATAGGGCGCCTGAGGGACAAAGAAGTTAAATGAATTGTGCAAAATAAGAACTGAATCCAATTTGCCTATATCTAAAGTCACGGTTTTTAACAGCTATGTCTTGCTGCATCCTCAGTGACAATTCAATGGTTTTTACCTTTAGGATATTAGAAAAGTTGTTACTATACCCCAGTGTTTTTTACCATTAGCATGTTCAAATTTTCTTTTCCTTTTCTTTTTATGCTATAATTATGTATTATTATTATAATCAGAAGATTTCATAAAGAATATTATACATGCCTTAAATCAAAATAATACCATAAGGCATCAAAATACATATAAAAATGCAATGTTTATAATATGTATTACAGATTTGGAATTAATATTTGAGCAGCTCTAACAACTCAATAGCAAAATGGACTGAGGATATGAATGGTAAATTCATAGTAAGGGAAACATAAAGCGCCCATAAACAAATGGAAACTCAACTAACAAACGGCACAAGAAATACAAATGAAAACAAAAGAAATCCTTCCTTTGCCTATCAAATCAGAAACGGTTAAAAAGACATAAGATTCTGTACTTATTTGGGAGTCAGTAAATAGAACTACCATATGTTGCTGGTGGGAGTAATATATAAGCACAACCTTTATGGAGGGAGGTTCGTATATGGATGTCAGTTAGAACAATATTAATAATAATGAAATTTGAAAACAACACAAATACCCATGAGTAGAGGATTGGCTCAATACATTATGATACACATATTGAAAAGAATAGTATACAGCAGATTAAAAAATTAGGAGAGACTTCTGAATAAATTTTGCAAATTGACTGCAGCTTTTATCTTCCTTTCTTCGTGAGATCTCACAAGAATTAAGTAAACCAATAATAATCCTTTTTTTTTAAACTTTTTATTTTGGAATGATTTTACATTTACAGAAGAGTTGCAAAGATAGTAAAGAAAGTTCCTGCATACTGTTCATCCAGATTCTGCTAATATTAACATATTTCACCTATTAAAATTAAGAAATTAACATTAGTTCAATACTATAAACTAAGCTCGACATTTTATACAAATGTCAACAAGTTTTCCCCAAAATCCTTTTTTTCCATTCCAAGATTCAATCCCGGATACCGCTGTATTTAGTTCTCGTGTCTCTTTATTCTCCTACACTCTCTGACAGTTTCTCATTCTTTTCTATCATGACCACATTTTTTGAAGAGTTCTGGTCAGCTATTTTGTAGGATGTCCCTCAGTTTGGGCTTGTCTGACGTTTCCTCATAATTATTGAGATTATGGAATTTGGGGAAGAACAACAGAGAAGTGATTTGCCCTTTTCATCATTCATATTAGGGGTATGACATCAACATTACTTACTAGTGGTGGTGTTAATTTTAATCCCTTGACTAAGGTGATGTCTGCCAAGTTTTCCTCTGTAAGATCCTATTTCTCCACTTCCATACTGTTATTTCTTAGAAGCGGGTCACTAAGTATAGCCCACACTCAAGAGAAGGGGAATTAAGCTTCACCTCCTGGGGAAAGTATCAAAAAATTTGTGGGTATATATTTTAAAAGAAACAACCATAGTAATTAATTAAAATTTGGAGAGGAGTTACTTTGAGGCTATGCAAATATCCTGTTTCTCCTGAAAGTTTTACCCATTAAGTTTAAAATTCATCAGTGGATCTTACCTGCAGCAATTACTACTTTGGTGTTGTAATGGTGATTTTTTTTCTTTTTTTTATTGATGTCAAAATAGTTTATAATACTGTGAGATTCCAGTTGTACATTATTGTCAGTCACCATAAAATGCGCCCCTTCACCCCATGGCCCAACCCCCAACTCCCTTCCGCCTGGTAACCACCAAACTGTTCTCTGTCCCTGTGTTAGTTTATATTCCACATATGAGTGAAGTCATATAGTGTTTGTCTTTCTCTGTCTGGCATATCTTGCATAACATAATACCCTCCAGGTCCATCCATGTTGTTGCAAATGGGACAATTTTGTCTTTTTTATGGCTGAGTAGTATTCCATTGTGTATATATATGTGTGTATATATATATATCACATCTTCTTTATCCAATCATCTGTTGATGGACACTTGGGTTGCTTCCACTTCTTGGCTATTGTGAATAGTGATGCAATAAACATAGGGGTGCATATGCCTCTTTGGATTGTTGATTTCAAGTTCTTTGGATAAATACCCAGAAATGGGATAGCTGGATCATAAGGTATTTCTATTTTTAATTTTTTGAAGGATCTCCATACTGTTTTCCACAGAGGCTGCACCAGTTTGCATTCCCACTAGCAGTGAATGAGAGTTCCCTTTTCTCCACATCCTCTCCAACATTTGCTATTTTTTGTCATGGTGATTATAGCCATTCTCACGGGTGTAAGGTGATATCTTAGTGTAGTTTTGATTTGCACTTCCCTGATGATTAGTGATGTTGAACATCTTTTCATGTGCCTATTGGCCATCTGTATATCTTCCTTGGAAAAATGTCTGTTCATATCCTCTGCCCATTTTTTGATTGGGTTATTTGTTTATTTGTTGTTCAGTTGTGTGAGTTCTTTATATATTATGGAGATTAACCCCTTGTCGGATATATGGTTTGCAAATATTTTCTCCCAGCTGGTGGGTTGTCTTTTCATTTTGATCCTGGGTTCATTTGCCTTGCAGAAGCTCTTTAGTCTGATGAAGTCCCGCTTTTTTATTTTTTCTTTTGTTTCCCTTATCGGAGTAGACATGGGATTCAAAAAGATCCCTCCAAGACCAATGTCAAAGAGTGTTTTGCCTATATTTTCTTCTAGGAGTTTTATAGTTCAGGTCTTACATTCAAGTCTTTGATCCATTTTGAGTTAATTTTTGTGTATGGTGAAAGATAATGGTCTACTTTCATTCTTTTGCATGTGGCTGTCCAGTTTTCCCGGTACCATTATTGAAGAGACTTTCCTTTCTCCATTCAATGTTCTTAGCTCCTTTGTCGAAGATTAGTTATCCATATATGTGTGGTTTTATTTCTGGGATTTCAATTCTGTTCCATTGATCTATATGTCTGTTTTTGTACCAGTACCATGCTGTTTTGATTATTATAGCTTTGTAGTATATTTTGAAGTCAGGGATTGTGATGCCTCCAGCTTTGTTCTTTTTTCTCAGGATTGCTTTAGCTATTTAGGGTTTTTTGTTGCCCCATATGAATTTTAGGATTCTTTGCTCTAGTTCTGTGAAGAATGTCATTGGGATTCTGATTCGGATTGCATTGAATCTGTAGATTGCTTTAGGTTGTATGGACATTTTAACTATGTTTATTCTCCCAATCCATGTGCATGGGATCTTTCCATTTCTTTATGTCATCATCGATTTCTTTCAATAATGTCTTATAGATTTCATTGTATGGGTCTTTCACTTCCTTGGTTAAATTTATTCCTAGATATTTTATTCTTTTTGTTGTGATTGTAAATGGAATTTTATTGTTGAGTTCTCTTTCTGTTAGTTTGTTGTTAGTGTATAGAAATGCAACTGATTTTTGTAAGTTGATTTTGTACCCTGCAACTTGGCTGTAGTTGTTGATTATTTCTAATAGTTTTCTGATGGATTCTTTAGGGTTTTCTATATATAAAATCATCTTGTCTGTAAACAGCGAGAGTTTCATTTATTCATTGCCTATTTAGATTCATTTTATTCCTTTTTCTTGCCTAATTGCTCTGGCCAGTACTTCCAGTACTATGTTGAATAAGAGTGGTGAGAGTGGGCAGCCCTGCCTCATTCCTGTTCTCAGAGGAATGGCTTTCAGTCGTTCCCTGTTGAGTATGATGTTGGCTGTGGGTTTGTCAAATATGGCCTTTATTATGTTGAGGTACTTTCCTTCTATACCCATTTTGTTGAGAGTTTTTATCATAAATGGATGTTGGATCTTGTCAAATGCTTTCTCTGCATCTATTGAGATGATCGTGTGGTTTTTATTCCTCATTTTGTTAATGTGGTGTATCACATTGATTGATTTGCAGATGTTGAACTATCCCTGTGTCCCTGGTATAAATCCCACTTGATCATAGTGTATGATCTTTCTAATGTATTGCTGTATTCAGTTTGCCAATATTTTGTTGATGATTTTTGCATCTATGTTCATCAGCGATATTGGCCTGTAGTTTTCCTTCTTTGTATTGTCCTTGTCTAGCTTTGGTATCCAGATGATGTTGGCCTCGTAGAATGTGTTAGGAAGTGTTCCATCTTCCTCTATTTTTTGGAATAGTTTGAGAAGGCTAGGTATTAAATCTTCTTTGAATGTTTGGTAGAATTCTCCAGAGAAGCCACCCATCTGGTCCTGGACTTTTGTTTTTTGGGAGATTTTTGATTACTGTTTCAATCTCTTTACTTGTGATGGGTCTATTTAGATTCTCTATTTCTTCTTGATTCAGTTTTGGGAGGTTGTATGAGTCTAAGTATTTATCCATTTCTTCTAGATTGTCCAATTTGTTGGCATATAGTTTATCATAGTATTCTCTTATAATCCTTTGTATTTCTGTGGTATCTGTTGTATTTCTGTGGTAGCCATTGTAATTTCCCCTCTTTCATTTCTAATTTTCTTTATTTGAGCCTTCTCTCTTTTTTTCTTAGTGAGCGTGGCTAAGGGTTTTTCAATTTTGTTTATCTTCTCAAAGAACCAGCTCTTTGTTTCATTGATCCTTTCTACTGTTTTTTTGGCTTCAATTTCATTTATTTCTACTCTAATTTTTATTATTTCCCTCCTTCTGCTGACTTTGAGCCTGGTTTGTTCTTCTTTTTCTAATTCTGTTAGGTGTAGTTTAAGATTGCTTATTTGAGATTTTTCTTGTTTGTGAATGTGGGCCTGTATTGCTATGAATTTCCCTCTCAGGACTGCTTTTGCTGCATCCCATATGAGTTGGTATGGCATATTTTCATTTTCATTTTTCTCTGGATTTTTTAAAATTTCTCCTTTAATTTCCTCAATGATCCATTGGTTGTTCAGTAGCATGTTGTTTAGTCTTAACATATTTGTCACTTTTCTAGTTTTTTCTTGTAGTTGATTTCTAGTTTCATAGCATTATGGTTGGAAAAGATGCTTGCTATAATTTCAATCTTAAATTTATGAAGGCTTGCCTTGTTTCCCAACATATAGTCTATCCTTGAGAATGTTCCATGCGTGTTTGAGAAGAATGTGTTCTGCCATGTTTGGAGGGAGTGTGACAAGTTTTTAATTGAGTTTTTTGTTTTCTCTTGGTGAGTTTTAAGAGTTCTTTAAATATTCAAGATATAAGTCTTTTATGACATATGTGATCTGCAAATATTTTCTCCCAGTATGGCTTGTCTTTTCACTTTCTTAACAGTGTCTTTTATAGAGGAAAAGCTTTTTATTTTGTTAAAGATCAATTATCATTTTTTTCTTATATGGGCGTTATACCTGATAACTCATTGCCAAAGTGAAGATCACACAGATGTTCTCCTATATTTTCTTCTAGAAGTTTTCAAGATATGTTTATGTTTTAGATTTACATTTCATGACTTACATTATGTTTTACACTTATGTTTAATACATTTACGTACATTTAAATGTAAATTTACATTTATATACATGTTGCATTTTGAGTTAATTTTTATGTAAGTTGTGAGGTATATGTTGAAGTTCATTTTTTTGGTTATGCATGTCCAGTTGTTTGGGTTTTATTTCTTCTTTTCCAACCTATGTTTCTTGAGATTTTCTACATAGACAATAATGTCATCTACAAATAGGAAATTTTTTATTTTTCAATATGTATGCCTTTTATTTATTTTTCTTGCCTTGTTACACTGGATAAGACTTCCATTATGATGTTGAATAAGAGTGCTGAGAGTGGATGTCTTTGTCTTGTTCACAGTCTTGAGAGAAAACAATCAGTCTCTCACCATTAAATATGTTAGCTGGAGGTTTTTTTGTAGAAGCCTTTTATCAGGTTGTGGAAATTGACTTCTATTTATAGTTTGTGGAGAATTTTTAATCATTAATAGATGTTTTATTTTGTCAAAAGACGTCTCTGCATCTATGGCTATGCTCATATGGTTTTCCTTGTTTAGATTCTTAATGTGTTGGATTGCATTGACTGATTTTTAAATATTGAATTAGCCTTTCATTCTTGGGATAAACTCCATTTTGGTTGTGGTAGATCATTCTTTTTATATATTGAGAAATTCAATCTGGTAATATGAGGGATATTGGTCTTAGTTCTCTTTATTTGTACTATATTTCTCTGGTTTGGTATCAGAGTAATGTTGACATTGTAAAATGAGCTGGGGCATATTTCCTCCTCTTCTGTATTAGTTTTCTATTGCTACCATAAGAAATTATCACAACCTTAGATCCTTAAATAATACAAATATATTATCTTACAGTTATCTAGGTCATAAGTCAAACATAGATCCCACCTGCCAAAAATCAAGATGTTGGCAGAGCTGTATTTCCTTCTGGAGGATCTAGGGGAACATCTGTTTCTCTGCTCACAAAGAGTGTTGGCAGAATTCAGGTCCTTGAGGTTGTAGGACTGAGATCCCTGTTTTCTTACTGTCAGCTAAGGGCCATGCCCAGCTTCCAGAGGCCACTCACATTTTTTGGCTCATGACCCTCTTCCTCCATCCTCAAAACCAGCAATGGCTGGTAAAGTCCTTCTCGCATTTTGAATCTTTCCTCCTCCTTATTTCATCTCATCTCTCTGACCTAGCCAGGAAATGTTCTCTGCTTTTAAGGCTTACATGGGGCCCACTTGGATAATCCAGGACAACCTCTTCATCTCAAGGTCCAAACTCTTAATCGAATCAGAAAAGTCCCTTTTGCCATGTAGCATAACATATTCATAGGTTCCAGGGATTAGGGTGTGGATCTTTGGTGGATCATTAATTTGCCTACCACATATTCTATTTTCTAGAAGAGAGTGTGTACAATTGGTACTATTTCTTCTTTAAATATTTGGTGGAATTTGCCAGTGAAACCATCTGGACCTAGAGTTTTATTTTTGCACAGTTTTAAACTATGAACTCAATTTCTTTAATAGTTATAGGGCTATGAAGCTTATTGATTTTATCTAGGGTCTCACTCAAACTGGACAATATCTATTGATCTATCTTCAAGTTAACTGTCTCTTTCCTATGTCATCTCCATCTTTCCAATGAGTCCATCAAGTGAGTTTTAAAATCTAATTATTGAATATTTCAGTTCTAAAACTTCCATTAAATTCTTTTTTGTATTTTCTACTTCTTTTTTGATAATTTCAGTTTTAATTAGTTTTTCAAGAGTGATGGCTCTTTTGAGCAATTTTATAATACCTGCTTTAAAGTCTATCAAATATTTACAGCACCTGTGATATCATCACTGCTGTCTGTTGATTGCCTTTTCCTATGCGTTTTGAGATTTTCATTGTTCTTTATATTCTGTATAATTTTGGTTTATATGCTGGACATTGAATATTATGTTATGAAATTTTGAGTCTTGTTTAAATCTACCAATTTAGTGGAACTTCGAATTCTGGTGTTCTTTTCCAGTACATCTGCTATTTAATATTTACTTTACAGAGACCTCAAATAGCTGCACCATGCATTCTGTCTGGTTTCCACAGCTGTGTTCAGTGCTAGAGAAAGTTAGAATGTATTTATTCCATCTTACTTGGAACCAGAACTGCACTGTATAAACTTTTATGCTTACTTTTAATTTTTTATTTTGAAGAAAAATCACAAATTTATAGAAAAATTGCAAACAGTATAGAGAATTTTTTCCCTGAAATATTTGAGAGTAAGTTGCCAGTAAGTCTGATGCCCATCCATCCTATAGTAGGCAGAATTTTAAGATGGCCCCCGTGACTTTCACCTCTTGATGTTACTCCTACCATTACGTTCCATTATGTGGCAAAGGGAGATTATATAGGTGGGCCTAATCTAATCACACGAGCCCTTTAAAAGGAGAAAGTTTTATATGGCTGTTGGCAGAAGCGGAAGTCTGAGAAATTCAAAGCACGATAAGGCTTGGATGCATCACCATTGCTGGCTTTGAAGATGGCATGGACCAAGTGCGAGGACTGGAGAGAAATTTCTAGGAGCTAGGAGCAACTCTCTGTCAAAAGCCAGCAAGGAAATGGGGACCTCCGTCCTTTGCTGCAAGGAATTGGCTCTTCCAAAAACCTAAGTGAGCTTGGATAAGTGCTGATCCTCCAGATAAGAGCCCAGGAGAGCCAACATCTTGGCCTCATGAGACCCTAAGCAGAGAACTAGCCAAGCCCTCCCATACTACTGACCTACATAACTGTGAGCTAATAAATGGGTGTTGTTTTAAGCTGCTAGGTTCATGGTAATATGTTACACAGCAGTAGAAAATGGATATAACCCCAAATATCTTTAGTGCACATTTCCCACAAACACAGACATCTTCCTACATAACCACAATACAATTATCAAAATCAAAAAGTTAACATTGATATATTACTACCATCTAAACTCAGATCCCAGTAGATTTTTACCACTTATCCTACCAATCTCCTTTATAGCAAAATTATCTAGTTCAGAATCACCTGCTGCATTTAGTTATGTCTCTTTACTATCCTTCAGTATAGAATATGCCCTCAGTCTTTTTTTGACTTTCACGATGTTATAGTCCAATTATTTTCTACAGTGTCCCTCAATTTGGGTTTGCCTGATATTTGTTTCTTTTCTTTTTTTTTTTTTTTGGTGAAGGAAGATTAGCCCTGAGCTAACATCCATTGTCAATCCTCCTCTTTTTGCTGAGGAAGATTGGCCCTGGGCTAACATCCGTGCCAATCTTCCTCTACTTTACGCCACCACAGCATGGCTTGACAAGCGGTGCATCGGTCCGCGCTCGGGACCCGAACTTGCAAACCCCAGGTCGCCAAAGCGGAGCACGTGAACTTAACCACTACGCCACTGGGCCGGCCCCCTGATATTTATTTTCGAATGGATTCAGGTTATTTATCTTTGGCAGGAATATCACAGAAGTGTTGCTGTAGTATTCTCTTTCTATCCTAGCATATGGTACACAATTTTAATTTGTCCCATTACTTGCAGTGTCCTCTTTGACCCTTGTTTAAAGTGATGCCTTCCAGGCCATTCCAGTGCTCCTATATCCTTTGTAATTATTAAGTATTTTATGGGAAGCTATTTTGAACCTATGTAAATGTTTGTGTATTTATTTATTTAGATATTGACTCATGTTTTCCTTTTTTGATACTATGTTCTATCATTATTTATTTTGATACTCACATTGTCTTCTATTTGGTTTGTAGGAGCCTCCTCAGACTGGCTTTTGTGTCCTTTTGGTATGCCCCCATCATTTTTTGAGCACTTTGCTTTCTGGCGCAGCAAGATGTTCCAGGCTCATTGTGTTCTTTACCTGCTCCATCCTTGTAATCAGCCATTTCTCCAAGGAGTCCTTGTTCTTTTCATTGAATAATAGTATTTAAAAGACATGATATGGACACTAGGTGTCCTTACTGCTTTTGGGGTGCTGGGCTCCCAGGCTGTCTCAGTGGAAAGAATTAGGCAATACTGTACGTATGTATTGTATTGTGTGTATATACATATACACACAGACATAGGTACTCACACATATATACATTCACACATTTATACCTATATTTCGAAATAACTATTGAAAGCTGTACAGGTGCCCTTTTCAGATTCCTGGCAGCCCTCTGCATGGACGTGCTTCTCACCCTGCTCCAACTCTGAAATCCTGCTCGTTTGCCACACATTGCCTCTACATGGACACTCTCTTCAATCAAATAGAACCCCAATACCCCTCACCTGGCTGTCTCTTACCCAGGAAGCCCTCCTCACACACCTTAGGCACTGACTCTACAATGAGCCACTCTCCCAGGATGGATGACTTCCTCATCCTGCACAGGCTGACAAAGCTCTCTTCTCTCCTCCGGCAAAGACACCTATTTTGCTCTTTCCTATCTAATGGTGTTGGGATTGAATTGTTCGAGAAGGGAAGGGAAGGGATGAGGAAAAGGAAAACACACAATTTTTTAATTCTGTTTTTTGACTGAACTATGTGAATATATTACCCAGCTAAAAAATATAAAATATTTTGGGTTTAAGTTAAATTCAAAGGTAAATAGAGCTTATGTGTTGTGAAATTGCTCAGAAAACAGCACTTGATCACAAACAGATCACCACCTTCACGCCCAGGTGAGGATATCCACTGTCAATAACTCCATTAAGATGATGTTAAAGTTGCCTCTGACTACACGTAAGCAGAATAAGCAGAGGAGTAGTCAATAAAATCTCTGCCCTCAACTTTATGTGGGCAGAAAGAAGGTATATTCATGAGCCAATCAGCAAATAGCTTTTTCTAAGCCTCTGAGATTTCTGGAGATGCACAATTTAAACATTAACAGAAGTCACTGAAGCAGAATGAGTGGGCACTTGTCTGCGACCCTGGCACCTAACTTCCTGAAAAGACAGCCCTTCCCCCACATACACGCTGGAAAGGAGAAAGGGACAGCCAATCCTTTGTTAAAGACCACAAGAGGAGTTGAGGCCCCATGTGCTGTGCATCAGTGACAGAGATGGAAGAGATCACGTCCAGCTGGCATGGTCTTGGATGCTATGTGATCAGAGCAGGGCCTTAAGGAATGAGCAGTACAAGAATCTAGGAGGAAGAGGAGGCCAAAAGAGGGAAGGGGCAAATGGAACTCTAACTCACAGTGCCCCCACTTTCAACCCTTACCGGGTCTTCCTTACCAGCCAAATTAGCTCTTTATTTCTTGTATGGGTGAGAGTGTTCATTCTTTGTTTGAAGATCTGTAACAACCTGCTTGAAGGCACCTTGCAAGGGAGGCCAACTGTCCTTATTCCCTCCCCATTGCCCCACAGACACATTCATTTTTCCTTAATCTATAACTGGAATCAAATCCCAGCACGCCAGCGGGGGAAGGAGGATACTGCAATTAGAAAAATCAAATAGTCCACACACCAAATGAATTACAAGCTTTTAAATATGTATATTGTTATAACAGGATATAAAACATTGTCTATTTCAGTCTCATTTTTGTTTGAGGTCCAAAGACAATAGGTGTCAACGACTGCCAAATCCCGAAGTGTAGAACAAGGTGATGAAAACAGGTCTTGCACAGGACTTGGATGAGTACTGACTTGGATACCCTTAGATAACCACCCACTTCCAGCCTACAAAAGACATTTAAGAGGCCAAGAAAATTGTTGGAGATTGGAAGAGGATTTCTAATGAGAACTGTTGGCTTTCCATGAATGCTTCCACCATAGAGGAGTAGGGGTTCTTCTCTGTCACCTCAAGCCTAAGGCAAAAAGCTTCAATGGGACTATTCAGAGCCCCTGGAACTTGGTAACACAGTAGGTATCTAACTCAACCCTGAGAAATCTAAAAGGCAAGAGACTGACTGGCCAGCTACTTGGACACCAGAGTGAAGAAAGTTTGGGGAGAGACTGGACTCCTTGAATTTGGGAGTTAAACTTGGCAAAGGATGTGTGAGTGATTCCCGCAGATATAACATGGGCCATAGAGGAGATAAATCTAGTTCTGGGATGACATAGATCTAGGTCATGACGGTCTTCTGGAGGAGCAAGGAAACCTCCACAGAAACAACGTGGAGATATACTGCTGGAAGCTTAAAAGCTAAAGAAGGAGTCAAAAGTGACTAGACCAGGAATATGTATTTGCCCATTTTAAGAGAACAGCAGGTGAGAGCTTCTCAACAATGGGAGACTCCCTATAGAACCCATAAAGGAACCACACAAGGAAAGGAGTCAACTTTACATACCTTTCTAGCATAGAAAGTGCTAGCAATGTATGGCCATAACAGTACTAGTTGCATAAGACTTTAATTTCTTCTTACTTTTTCTCTGCACTCATTGAATAGAAACTATTTCGCGACTAGAACAGACAGCAGGATTTTTTACTTTACAAGAGCAAGCAGGAAAGTCATGGGACGTACCCTAGATTTTACCCAAGCGAGAGAAGAACTAGTGCCAAAGGGCAGCTTTGCACCGGTAGTGGGGAGAAAATTGTTTTATTATTGCATCCTACAAATCTTACTTGTTCAATGTATTTGCTAGATAGGCAACAATCTTTGAGAACATGTGTGAGAACAGGTTCTGAGAATATTAGGTAAGGTGGGAAGGGACATAATTTAGCTACATTTGTCAGGCTTGCTTTCAACTCAGGGCCATTGCATTTGCTAGTCCCCCTGCCTGGAAAACTCTACCCTCAGATAGCCACTGGATCACTCCTTTACCTGTTCACGTTTCCTCATGAGCCTTCTTTTGTTTCTCCGAAAAGAATGCAAGTTCCATTAAGACAGATTTTTTTTCTGTTTTGTTCAGTGCTGTGATTCCCCAATACCTAGAACAGCACCAGATACATAGTAGGTTCCCAATAATTTGTTAAATTAAGAAATCCAGCTGAATTCATCAATATTTGTGCACACAGTGGAGATTCTAAATTCAATGTGTTATCTCATGCAGCTGAATTTGAATTGTTCGCTCAGGTGGTTGACTGAAATATGGTCTCCTGATAGATCATACTAAATGAAGTTGGTGAATCAGAGATAGCTTAGTATGATATAATTAAAGAATTATGGGAAAGGGAATATTGGAGTGTGCTTATTATTTATTATGTACTCATCTACTCCATAACTATGTCTGAAGAAAGGGCTAGAAGATGTTATCTTTAACAGGAAACTGAGTTTATGGAAACCCTAGGAGCCTTGTCCTTGCCCTTGAGTGCTGTGACAACACTCCTTTTTTTGTGTTTTTCCTTACAAAAATCACTGTCCCTATTTGCAGATGATATGAATGCTTATGTAGAAAGCTGCAAGGAATCTACAATCAGCTACTAGAACTAATAAATGAAGTTAGCAACATCATAGGATACAAGGTTAATATAGAAAAATCAATTGGATTTTTATATACTAGCAGCAACCAGTTGGGAAATTAAATTTTAAAATTCCCTTTACAGTGGCAACAAAAAACAGAAATTATGTAGGAGTAAATCTAACAAAATATGTCCAAGACTCTCACAATGACGACTACAAAACATTGTTGAGAGAATTTAATAAGATCTGAATAAATGGAAGTTATATCATGTTCACGTATTGAAAGATTCTATTAATATAGCTATTCTCAACAAATTGATCTACAGATACTACCAATAAAAATTCCTACAGGCTCAAAAAAAGATAACCAGCCGATTTTAAAATTTATGTGAAAATTCAAATGACCTAGAATATCCAAAACAATTTTAATAGAGAAGGACAAAGTTGCAGGACTTTCCCTACCTAATTTCAAGATTTACTACAAGGCTATAGTAATCAACACAGTTTGATATTGGTGAAAACAGACACACAGATCAATGGAAAAGCATAGAGATTACAGAAATAGACCCACATATATATGAGCACTTGGTTTTTTACAAAGGTATAAAGGCTATACAACGGAGAAAATGAAGTCTCTTCGACAAATGGTGCTGTATTAGCTGGATATCAATGTGGAACAAAATGAACACTGAGTTTAATTCACACCTTACACAAAAATTAACTTGAAATGGTTCATAGACCAAAGTGAAAAGCCTAAAACTATAAGACTATTGGAAGAAAATATAGGAGAAATTCTTGGTAACCTTGAATTAGGCAGCACATTTCTTAAATAGAACACAATTACATATAAAAGAAAAAGTGGATTAAACAAACTTCAAAATATAAAACTTTTTTTCTTTGAAAGAAGCCATTAAGTAAATGAAAAGGCAAGCCAAGACAGAGAAAAATTCACAACATATGTATCAAAGAAATTAAATGTAGAATTTATAAAGAACTCTTGCAACTCAATAATAAAAAGACAAATAACCAATTTGAAAAATGAGCAAAATATCTGATTTCACAAAAGAAGATATGTGAATGGCTGATGAGTACATGAAAACATGCTGAACATCATTACTCACCAGAGAAGTGAAAATTAAAACCACAAGATACCACTACACATACTTTAGAATGGTTAAAACTTAAAAATATTAACAAAAAACCCCTGACCATACTAAGTGTTGGCGAGGACGAGGAGAAATTGGAACTCTGATACTCTACTGATGAGAACGTAAAAAGCTGAAACCACCTTGGAAAACAGTTTGGTGGTTTCTTAAAAAAGTAAACTTACAACTTTCATACAAGATAGTCATTCCATTCCTAGGTATTTACCCAAGAAAAATGAAAACATATGCCTACACAAAAATTTGTATGTGCATGTTCACATCAGCTTTATTTGTAAATGTCAAAAATTGGAAAGTATCTAAATGTCCATCAACAGATGAACGGATAAACATTCACTGTATCATGGAATACTACTCAGTAATAGAGAGAAATATGCTATTATTACATGCAAAATCATTGTGTTTATCAAATGAAGCCAGACAAAAATAAGAGTACATGCTCTATGATTCAATTGACATAAAAATACTATAAAATGAAAACTATAGTGACAGAAAGCAGATGAGAGGTTGCCTGGGAATGGAGGTGGAATGAGGGATAGATTACAAATGGGAAGAAAGAGATTTTTGGAGGTGATGGAAGTGTTCGCTATTTTGATTGTGGTTATGGTTTCATAGATTTAAGTATATGTAAAACAGATCAATTTAAATATTTTAGGTACTTTTAAAACTTTAATTGTACTTTAACAAAGCTAAAATAATTACTCACGTGTAGATATAGACTGAAAGGACTGAAAGTGATAACTTGTTTTGGTGTTTTATTCTCATGATATTTGGTTTATTTGTCTTTGCTTTTTTCATTGTAAGTTCAATTTTCCTTGCTGGCCTTTGAAGACTCCTACAGTGCTATCTCCATTTTCTGTAATTTGAAGACAACAGCATATGCTGCTGAAAGGCTGACTCGCCTCTTCTCACGAGACCTCCTGACTCTTTTTTTCCTTAATTACTAGGTTTCTATCCCAAGCCTTGCTCCAAAATCCATAAAAACATACACATTTTCCTCAAGAAACTAAAAATTTACAAACAAGAATGTATAAATGATAGGATGAATGTGTTAGTCTCTTTGGTTGTTCCTGGATCACCCACTTCTGTTTTCATAAGAGATTCATTTTATTTTCTTGCCGGCCTCTTTAAGGACACTCCCACTGACATCTCTCCATTATCAGGAAGTTGACCAAATCACGGGATATATACGTTAATGGAAATGTTCACTGTGGTAACTCTGTTCTCCTTCAATCACCTTCTGACTCTCCCTGACTTAGACTTTTTCCAGAGAGGTCTGTCCTCACTCCTTACTTGCAGCAACACCCAGTGAAGGGAAGGGTGTTTCCTTTAGCTTGCCTTCAAATAATCATGTTCTGATTACAGTCCCTGAACTTTACTGCTTCTAGAAAGTTTTGTACTCATCCCCCACCCCTGCCCCAGAAACTCCCAGGAGAGGGGACTTAATTTGGTTCTCCTTCAACCAATCACATTGTGACCTTGTTCTCTGACCTTTACCACCTGCAGAAAGTTCTGACCTCATCACCCTACTCCCTCAGAAACACTGAGGAAATTTATCTCAGTTCTTCAAAAACCCATATTCTGAACTCCAACATTGACTTTTACTTCTTCCAAAGTCTGTCCTTATCCTCCACCCTCCCCAAAAAACCTTACTGAGGCTTCCTTCAATTCTCCTTCCACCAGTCTAGTTCTCATCTCACCCCCTATCCTCAGATTTTTTAAAATTAAGACTACTTTGGAAATCTAGAATTGGCGTAGAAGGTACAGTATTGATTTTCAGAGGGACTGAAAAGCCATTCATGAACACCACTCAATCAGCTAGCTTTTATGAAGTGCCTATGAGTTCACCACCTTTCATTTTCAGATCAGACTCTCCATCATCCCCTTCCTCTAGAAAGATGATGAGAGATCATTCCAGCTCCAAAACGTTATGAGGGGCACCGAGTTCTCCTTAAACATATTTCTCAATTGAACATGCAGGGACTCTTACAAGTAAAGTGTGAACATCAAGAAAAGTGATTTTGTGTTAAGTTGTACATGTTTGTTCATACACACCACTGGCAATCAGTACAGACTGCAAAAATTTCCAAATCATGCAGCGTACTGAGGAGACAAGCACCCTGAACTGGGGAACTGTGGTCTCAGCTCTACCACTAACTGGCTGTGTGACCTTGGAAAAATCACTTTCCTACCTAGTTTCCTCATCTTTGAAATGAAGTTTGGACTGAAGTGACTTTCAATTTTTTTACCCTGTGACCTACAGTTAGAAACACATTTTACAAGGCGACAATGTTTCCTACATGTAAAACTAAAACAAGTTTCTCAAAATAATTCTTAACACTACTCATGGGTCAGGGACTCTGATGTTTTTGTTCTACTGCTTTTTTTTAAATTGCTTGTTGTGACCCACAACACTGATTTCAAGAGCCATAATGGGTAGTAATTATCACTCTGAAAAACACTAGATTAGAGGGTCTTTAAGATTTCTTTCTGCTCTATTCTAAAAATTAAAGCGTCTGCATTGGAAATACTGTAGAGAAAAGCAAAATATAAAAGCAGCAGCCTCAGTCTTGCTGAGTCTCTTTGACATTCCTCAGCTTGTTATCAGTTACAAAAGTCAAATATTCTGCATCTCCAGATGACAAAGTTTTATAGAAAACGGCCCAGGCCAGATCTGCCCCCTCCCAAGATATACAGTAGCGGGTAGCCTTGATACTACACATCTCTAAACTTCAGTACCTTCATGCGCCATTGTCTCCTACCACTCATAATAAGTCTACTTTAAGGTCTTATACTTTTCCTTTTTAATGTTTTTGCCCATTGAATTCAGATAAATATTCATCCTGTGATTCTACTTACTTTGTCGTTTACTTAATATGACATGATACACACGTGCATATGTACAGACAGATACACACACACACGCACGTAAATAAGGACATACACACAATAGCAGCCTCAGACTTTGGTGTACATTAGAATTACCTGGGGAGCTTGTTAAAAAAAATGGAGATTCTGGAGCCCCACTCTGTGGGTCTGGAGGATAAGAGCCAGAGGTTCCACATTCTCAAAAAGCTCCCCGCCAAAGGTGTTTTTATGCAGTTGGTGGACGTACACTCTTTGAAAAACAGTAGGACAAGCATTCCTAAAATGATATCAGATGTTGAATTATGAGTACAATCCTTCCTTACTGATTGGGTGGGGGTAAGAAAAAATAGTCAAAGATGATTGAGATTTTGAGTCCAGGTAGCTAACAGAGGAAAAGTAATATTAACAAAAATAAAGACTGGGGTAGAAGAGGAAGATTGCATTTTAAATTGCTTTATTAATTTCATATTATGAAAAGAATATTTTCCCTAAAACTGGGTGAAATTGCCCTGCCGGACAGAAAGATTTACACTGAGACAAAACAATACTCACTTAGAAACTGTTGTGAAAGTGGAAACACCAAACGGTTTTCAGAAAAAGGAAGTCACAAAACTACAAGCTTGTAGAGCAGAAGCCACATTATTAACCTCAGGGAACACCTTAGGATTCAAGGGATAAGGCAAAAGTCATAATGATTATCAGGTTCAGGAGTCTGGAAAGGCATATGATGCCTCAGTTGCTGCTCCCTAGTCTTTCTCCTGATTTCCATCATCTGCCCTATGAACTTCTCTACATCATCTCCCACTTCATTGTGATCAGGCTGCCTGTTAGGTATGGCCCATCGAAAATTAGGGACAAGGCGCCTAACTCGCCCCAGCCTAACATTTCCTCCAGGCTTCCGGCCTTCACCCTTCTTCAAATGGCATGATTCCTCTCCATTTTGTACAGGGGCCGGGTCCTCTCCTTCGTTTTCCTGTTCGGCATTTGCCACGTTGAGATTTTTTACTGCTGCTTCCTCTTTGGACGCCATTGCTCCTAGGAGACAAGAGACGAGAGAAGGGGCTATTTTCTTGGTCGGCTGATCAGCACCGAGGACAGAGGCCCTACTACGCACCTTTTAAGATTCAGAGCCCTGGATTCCAAAGACTTTTTTAAATTTCATTTTTCCCACCTGAGAGGCTCCCTACGCTCTCTAGGGGGCCCCCAGTCCGAGCTCTCCCCCCTCCCTCTCGCTTCTCTCCCCTCCCCTCCCTCGCCCCAAACCCACCATTTTCCCTGCCGATCCATCCCCAGGCCCCTGCAGGCACCAAAATGGAGGACGGGCTTGGGGAGAGGACTTGGGGTCTCAGGGCTTTCCACACGTTCCCCACCCCCGTCCCCGCCACTGTCCCCGCACCGACCTGGGCCTATCCTTGCCGTCTCCTCCTCTTCCCGATTCTCGCCGCGAGCGCGCCGCCGCGACACTCAGACCCGCAGACCTGCAGAAGGCCGGGCTGGGGCAGCGGGGGCGGGAGCTGCTGCAGCCAAGCGCTCGGCGCCGACCGGCCACCGCCACCGCCCGGCCCCGGCCCCCCGGCCTGCGTCTCCTGCCCCCAGCCCAGACGTCCGTGCCAGCCGCCCTCCCGCGCGCGGACCACCATTTTCTACACCAAGAAGGACGGGGGCGGGGCGGGGTGTCGCCAAAGCTCGCGGTGGTGCGGGAGGCAGGTGTTTCCGAAGGCTCGTCGCCTCGGGGCCGTGCAGCCCTCCACACAGGAAAGGCCCACCATGTTCTGCGGCCAAACGCGGGGCCGCGGGGACGTGGGGCTGCGGTCTCTGCGCACCTGCACCCGGGGCAGCCGGACCCCCTGGCAGGGTCCGCAGGCCGTGTCCGCTCTCCCGCGCCAACCCCAGGGAGCCCCCTCCGGGTCCCTTACCTGCTGCCCCTCCGCCTCCTACTTTTCGTGGCCACCCCCCGCCCGCCCGCACGGCCTCAGGGCCACCGGGAGCAGAGACCGAGAAGGCAGCGACTGACGCCGGGTCTGACGCCGGCGCGAGGCACGCGAGTCAGCGTGGGCCGGTCACGTGAGGCCTCCGTCCGCGCGAGCGGCAGAGCCCCTCCCGCCCCGCGGCGTCGCGCCGAGTCAGTCGGTCCGCGCGCCTCTCCCGGCCCTCTGGCCCTCCTAGCAGCGCCAACCAACCTGGGCCGTGATGCGCGCCCTGCTTTGTGTATTCCTGGGCCTTTCTCGGCCTGCCCGGGAAGGGCAGGATCTTCTCAGGAGGCTCTTGGCCATTGCCACTTCTTCTCTGGGGACTTGGCTCTTCCCCTCCTCTGCTCCCAGGATACGCCCCTCCCCCGCCAGGACTTAGGCCCAGAATTAGAGGGTGCAAAAAACGTCAGTAGGCAAGATAAATCGCATTTTAATGCAATATTTTAAAAAACAGAATTAATGCAAGAATATCTGTGATGAGCAAGATGCCCCACCCACCACACTCCCAACCTATGGTCCTCCTTGCTACCAATGCCCCCCATTTTCTGTGTACCAAAATGTATGGGGGGACAGGAAATGAGTCAAAGAGATGGAATTGTTTTCTAATTCTTCTTAATACCTCTCTGTTTTGTTCCTTTTTTGATTAAAAATTCATTCTTTTTATGGTTTATTTTAACTTTTATTATGGAACATTTAAAAGATATGCAAAAATAGGATAGTATAACGAAAGCCAATGTGCTCATTACCCAGAGTCCACAGTTAGCAATTCACGGCCAGTCTTAATTCATCTATACCCTTACCCACTTCTCACCCTTAGAGATTATTTTTGAAGTGAATCTCAAAGGTAATATCACTTTGTGCATAAGTACTTGAAAGTGCACATCTACAGAACTCTTTTAAGTATAACCACAATACCATTATCACACTGAACAATTAATAATTTGTTAATATCCTTTTATGTCCAATCCGTGTTTAAATTCCCAATTCTATCATAGTTTTTTTTAACAGTTTGTTTGGATCAGGATCCAAGTAAGGAGTAATACCCTAGTATGCTAATAATCCCTGCTTTCAAGATACTTGCTTTGGCTTTGGCTTTGGCAATTTGACTGTAATGTGTCTTGGTGAGTGTATCCTGCTTGAAGTTTGTTGACCTTCTTGGATGTGTCTACTCGTGACTTTCCTTAAATGTTAAAAGTTTTGCCCATCATTTCTTCAAATAATCTTTCTGCTCCTCAGACTGGATAATTTCAACTGACTTATCTTAAAGTTCCCTGATTTTTTCTTCTGCCTGTTCATATCTGATGTTAAACCTTTCTATTGCAGTTTTTGTTTCAGCTACTCTACTTTTCAGCTCCAGAATTTCTATTGATTCTTTTTTATAATTTCTTCCTGTTCATTGATATTTCCTATTTTGTGAGACATCATTCTCCTGGTTTATTTTAGTTATTTGTCCATAATTTCCTTTAGCTCCTTGAGCATATTAAAGACACTTGATTTAAAGACTTTGCCTAGTAAGTCCAATATCTGGGTTTACTCAGAGACAGTTTCTATTAATTTCTTTTTTTCCTGGGAATAGGCCATACTTTCTTTGCATGCCTCATATTTTGTTTTGTTTTGTTTTTGAAACTGGACATTTTGAATATTATAATGTGTCACCTCTGGGAATCATATTCTTCCCTCTCCTCAGGATTTGTTGTTGCTGGCTGTTGTGGGTTGTTTGTTTGTTTAGTGACTTTTCTAAACTATTTTTGTAAAGTCTGTATTCTTTATTATATGTGTCCACTGAAGTCTGTGTTGTCTTAGCTTACTGATGAGCTGGTGTTTTGACAATTACTTTAAATACCTGGAGCCAATAAAAGAAAATAAGAAGAAAAAAGAAGAAACGCTTCTCCCATCTTTGCAGATTTGTCTGTGCTGGAGATCTCATTCAATGCTTGGCCAGGCCATTTGCAACTCTGCATTAGTTTTCACTTCCTACTTGCACAGTCTGAAGGCCAGTCAGAGGTGAAAACTTTGGATCTCCTCAGGCTTTTAAAGCACATGTATCTAATCCTGGGCATATGTGTGGCCTTCTCAATCTCTCTGTTATATTGCGAAACTTTTAAAAGCCTTTCTCCCCCCCCCCTTGTATCTCCCTTCCCAGTCTCTTCCTCCCAGGCTTCTCATTCTGTTTATTGCTTCTCCTGAGTGTTGTCCTTTGCCCCAGGCTGCTGTGGGGCAAAAGCCACTCCACTCCTGGAAGGCTCTGAGTCAGGCAAAACCAAGAGAAACCTTGAGGAGGACCTCTCAGATGGATCAAGACCCACAACCACAATTATTTAAGAATAAAGTCCATAATGTTCATTCTGGTACTAGCAACCTTCGCCAGCTTATCTGGGGTATTGGGGATGGTGGGTTGGCAATTTAAAACACCACAACACTCTCTTACTGCAGTACAGGAGCATCTCTCTTCAACAAGATTTTCCCTGGTTGTTGTAAGTTTTTGATTAGATTCCAGAGTTCTGCAAAAGTTGATTCTGACGGTTTTTGGCATGGAACCTTTGAGTTCCTTACTCTGCCATTTTTGGTGGTGTTTTCTCTCAATATGTGTTTTAATTCTCTACAATGTAATGGCAGCATACAGTTATTTTTAAAAATTATCCTCTTTAGGATAGCAGTACAATGTTATGCTTTGTTTCTCTTAGGAATTTTTAAATAGAATATTTGGTTAATTATAATGTTTGGTACTTTGTCAGAAAAAATATTTGATATATTTGACTTCATCTAAAAAACATTCTTTTTTTGTTGCTTTCTGGAATATAGCTGTGGAAATTTCACGTTTCTAAATATGTTTAAAAGTTAAATACAAGGTTAAAAATGATAGTGGAACATCAAAAGGTAAGTTTTGTTACCATTGTGAGTAGTAACTATTTGGGTACTGTTTGCTTCTACCAACAATAAATAATGCAATTAAAAAATCATTTCTTGCAAATCAAAACTACAATGAGATATCACCTCACACCCATCAGAATGGCTATAATTAATAAGATAAGAAATAACAAGTGTTGGAGAGGATATGGAGAGAAGGGAACCCTCATACACTGCTGGTGGGAATGCAAACTGGTACAGCCACTATGGAAAACAGCATGGAGATTTCTTAAAAGTTAACAATAGAAGTACCATATGATCCAGCTATTTCACTTCTGGGCATTTATCCAAAGAACATGAAATCAATAATTCAAAAAAATATATGCACCCCTAGTTTCATTACAGCATTATGCACAATAGGCAAGACTTGGGAACAACCCAAGTGCCCACCAACGGATGAATGGATAAAGAAAATGTGATATATATATATATATATACACAATGAAATACTACTCAGCCATAAAAAAGACAAAACCATGCCATTTGCAACAACATGGATAGACTTTGAGGGTATTATGCTAAGTGCAATAAGTCAGACAGAGAAAGACAAATGCCTTATGATTTCACTCATATGTGGAAGATAAACAAACACATAGAAAAGGAGAACAGATTGGTGGTTACCAGAGGGGAAGGGGGTCGGGGGAGAACAAAAGGAGTAAAGGGGCACACATGTATGGTGACAGATAAAAACCAGACTATTGGTGGTGAACACGATGCAGTCTACACAGAAGCTGAAATATAATAATGTACACCTGAAATTTAAACAATGTTGTAAGCCAATGTGACCCCAATAAAATAATTTAAAAAATCATTTCTGTTCAAAAGAAGTTTTCTTAAATTTAAAAGGTTACTAGTAAACTTTTTTCCCCTTTTACCTCATGCTTTTACTGTGTCCGTTGAGAGGAAACATTCGCTCTCTCAAGTCTCTTAAAAATAACCACAAAAAAGATCAGTGAAAAAACATTACATATGACAAAAGATCCAAAATGGTCAAAATACATTATTATAGAAGAGAATTAGTCCTAGCAACATTTAAAATCCCCATCCGTGCTGCAACAACAACATCTCCCAAACACATGGAAACCAGTACATTATACAAACATGTTTGCTTCACGAGCCAAACTCTGTAGTTAAGCAGAAATTACCAACCTCAAAAATGAAAGAAAGATTTGCATATTAAACCTCAGAGCTCTACCGCTTGAAATATACCACATGGACTTTGGGAGTGAGGATTCATTTTGGCCAATGGCCTTTGCATAAGCATTAACTTCATTTTCCAGCCAAAACTGCAGAGAAGAGACTTAAATGCAAGTTTTCTGACTGAATTGGTGTATATTTTATTACACAAGGATGCTTCTCAGTTCAATTCTCCACATCACGGATGCTTGGGATGAAGTTATATATCCTTCAACATTCTTCCCTCTCCCCTAATGGGCAAGGCATGGCCTGTAAAACAAACGGCCTAAACTTAAGTCTACAACTCTGCCACTATTTCTGTGTATGTAAACAAGTCATTTAAGTTCTCTCAAGTCCAGTTTACTAGCTTATAACCAAATTGACTAAGTTTGAGAGTTTTTGAAAAGATTGTATGAGATAATATACATGAAGATGCTTGCAAATTCTAAGCACTATTCAAATACGTTACTATTAATAACTGTCATCTCCCTGAAAAAAAAATACACACAATGAGGTAGTTCTGTCAGCCAGGAACCAAAAGAATTGGTGACTTGGACAAGAATGACAAGGTGGAAAATAGTAATGTAATCCATAAGCTAAGAAGCATAGAAGTATTTATTAATAGAGAAATATTATTAATAGGCAAATAAAAAATTATGGTGCATTTACACAATAAAACAGTATGTAAACATTGTCGAAACATTTACATGTCCAAAAGTAATTCTATACATATTTTAATATATGTTATATAATATATTTTAGTTTTATATACATATCTGGTAAAAGTATAGAAACATATGTGGAAAGATATACATTAACTTAGGAGTGTGGTTACCTCTGGGGAGAGGATGGTGTGAATGGAAAGGAAGGCAAACTCAGCTATACTCATATCATGTGATTACTTAAAAATTCAATGGAATAGTCTTCAGACATTTCAGAGTATGAGCTACCTGTATTTTTAATGACAAAAACTATAGCAAAGATTTATTTTTAAGTGAAAAATAAGTTTCAGATCAGTATACATCAAGTGATTTCACTGAACATATTCATAAATGTATGATACATGTGTTTCGGTATATGCATAGTAAAAAATTTTTAAGTCTACACATTAATTTGTTTCACTTTCTATATCATTCTGGTTATCTATTGCTGCATTATCAAACAAGGCCCAAAATTAGTAGATTAAAGCAACAATTTATTATTTTTATTATTGTTGTTATCATCATCATCTTTATCTCTTATAGTTCTGTGGGTTGACTGGGCTCAGCTTGGTGTTTTTCCCATGGCATCACTTATGAAGTTGCAGTTAAATCACAGCTGGAGCTTCGAGCATCTGAAGACTTGAATGGCTGGATCTCCTGCCAATGGATGCTGGCTGTTGGCAGGGAGCTCAGCTGGGGCTGTTGACCAGTGTCTGAAGTGTCAACATTAAACTAGGATGTTTCAGTTACCTACTGCCCTGTAACAAACCACAAGAAAATTTGGGGTGGCTTTAATACCAAACGATATCTTTCATGATTCTGTGGGTTGACTGGGCTCAGCTGAGCAATTTTTCTGTTCCATGTGGTTTTGTTTGGGGATGTAGTAATCTGGAGGCTCAACTAATGGAATATCCAGAGTGGCTCACACACATGACCGGCAGCCAGAGAAATGAGTACATTTTCCACAGCAACAGAATTAGAAAACAGACAAGAAACACTCCATATACTGTTCCGCCTTTTGCATTTGCTTTACATAATAGTATATCTAAGACCTAATTCCACAACACTATGTATAGAATTACACCTTTCTCTTAAATGGCTGCATGGTTTTCTGACATGTCTATGTACTCTGTCATGTCTATGTATTCAACCAGACCCCTATTGATGGACATTTAGGATGAATCCATCTGCCCTGGGCTAAAGAGGACATAGTGATGAACAAGATAGTACCTAGGTGCTTAAGGGCTTACATCCTGGTGGGTTGTATGCAGAGAGAAGCAGACCATTACAAAAGGAGGGATAAGTCTAGTGAAGTGGGAGGGTTGCTTGTCCAGATGGATAGAACTCATAAACAGCTATTCCACAGAATTCTATTTTGGGCTGTCAGACCCAAAGCTGTGCATACCCTGAGGAAGCTCATCCCAGGAGTAGCATCCTTTAGAGGAAAGAGCACAGCTGAATCAGGAGACAAACAGCCTGGCTCTTAATTCTGGGCTCTGCCATGCACTCACTGAAGACTTTTGAAGTTCATATGTTGGGAGTTCCTTGGTGCCCACTTCTGGCCACCTTTCCCTTTCACACCATGCTCTCTCCTTAGGCAGCCATTTCATCTATACCTATATCTTCATTTGCCATCCACACACATATGATTCCTGCATCTCCCTCTTTAGCTCAGTCTCTGATCTAAATATCTTGCTGCATTCTTAACATCCCCAATGGGGTATATAAAAGTTTTGAGAAATCAAGATGGCCCATCATGTTCCCTCCAAAAAGGATCCATTATGTGTTGCCTATCCCAGTTAACATCACTACCAATCACATAGATGATCAGGTGAAACATGTGAGAATCACACTAACACCTCCCTTATATAACCCCCACCCAATTCTTCAAATCTCCCATGAGTTCATCTGTTTGTTCATTCATGCATATGTTCATCCATCTAGTAGAGAGAGAAATATTGCTGGCTCAGGGAAGAAGGGTGATAATTGCACAATCACAGTCCTGGAGTTGGTGATCGACTGCAATGAGAAGGGGCTGCCTTAGAAAGATTTGTCACAGGAGGGAAAGTAGGGAACATAGGTGCTGATGCAGGTAAGTTGGTAGATTTGTTGGTGGGAAGATGTAGCTAATATCTCCTGTGACAGCATCTAGTTTTCCAAATAAACAAGAAGCCAAAAGAACAGTTGAGAATGTTGAGGTGTGAGAGATCGTTGAAGGTTTATGCAGAAAATAGATGTTGTGCCACAGTGGTCTCAGATATTAAGAAAGTATATTGACTATGGAAATGTGGTAAGATTGCAGCTGAGTCTGAGTACTGCTCCATACCCTGCAATAGCTCCCCTTCTATCTTATCTCTCATAACTCTCCCCACGTTTTCCACCAGGCTCCAGCTACACTGGGTTTTGTCTTTTTCTGGAACAAGTCATGCTCACTCCCACTTCAGAGTGTGCTGTTCCCTAGTCTAATATCAAAAGATTTCACATACACACGGCTCTTTCTTGTCATCCAGATATCAGCTGAAAAGTCAAGTCCGTAGCGTGGCCTTCTATAGTGATAAACCCTGGCACAACTCGAGGGATCATCATGCATGGTGTAGTCTAAGTAAGTGATGGTCTTTGAAGTTGTTAAACTGGGTGGCCCTGGACATCCTTGACTGCCCTCTCCGTAAATGGTATTTTCTATCCCATTTCCCTGTTTTATTTTCTTCATGACACTTTTCACCCACTGAAATTACATTGGTTATTGTTTATTTTATGTGTATCCAAAAGAGAATGTAAACCCCATAAAGGGAGGGCCTTTCCTGTCTTGTTGTCTAGGAGCCAACCTGCTAGGCAAAGAGTAAACACTCAGTAAACAAGTGTTACATGTCTAGGTTGTTATCTACCAGATACAGCAAAACAGAAACAGATACTTAAAGTTGAGTGGCAAAACCGGTTGACATTGGAATCAGAGATCACAGTATGCAAAATATTTAAAAAACTCTTGGACATTATCTATTCCTAGAAGTTATCAAACTATAGTAAACATTGGAATCTACCAGGGAAATTGTTCAAAATACAAATTCCCAAGCCTCAAATCCCAGGGAAAGGATTCAACGGGTCTAGGGTAAGGTCTCAAAAATTGCAATTTTAACAAGCCCCCAGGTGATTCTAATAAAGGTGGCCTGTGGCTCATGATTAGACCAATACATACCTTTAAAAATGGTCTTTTCCTATGGGAAATTGCTTCTATACCATTAATCTGTTACCTATCATGCAGAGTTCTATGAAATCTTCAGTTTGACTGCTGGCGTAATTTACTGGGAAGCACAGTGTTCATCTAGGACCTCAGATTTGCTTTTCCAGATGGGATCTCATTTAACTCTTGGTAAACTATCAGGGTCCACTGGACCCAGTTTTTGTTTTTGAGCTTCTCTTTGAGGATTTCTAACTGTTTGTAAGGATTGCTATTTTATGATTTCTACTCATTTTTAGAAGTCATCCAAAGAACAAGGAGAAAATTTATCTCTTATTTTTAAGTAGAATAAACCCCATTCTATCTTGCACACACCACATGGGGCAACTGGGCCTTTTGTAAAATTAACATACGGGATCTTATTGATCATATTTTTCCTATATCTTGAAGCTTTTTGATATTCATCATCCTAAGAATTAATTCATTATTAGTGAATTATTTCCAGCTATACTAAAAAGACTAAAAAATAAGAGAAAATGCTAGAAGGATGGAATAGCTTACATTAAGAATAATGGCAATACTGAAACAAGTAATCGGTATCACATCACCATTTATTTTTTTACTGCACTGTCCAAAGTATTACACCGTCTATTAAGAAGGTGTAAAAAGAAATCAAGGGACTGCATCTTTGCATTTGTTTAATCCAGCTTTCACTGAACACAGGTGAGAATTTTTTTTTCTTTTTCTGCCCATACAGGCAAAGAAAAGAAAAGTGACAAAGGAATTCATTTTATAATTATTAGACAGATCAGAAGATGAAAGTACAGTGACAGCAATACTCTAGACACCATTGTGGATAGTGAAATTGATATCTCAAACTATGAGTCTTCAAATGACAATATCTTAGATAAATTTTCTCAAACTTAAAAATCAATCAGTCAACAATGTACTTCTAAGGGCCAAAGTGATAAATAGTTTTCTCAATCATTTTGTCACTTGTCATACATGTTGTGATAAGAACTATGAACATCTCATTTTGCTCAAAGAACATTGGACAATTTTCTGTCATCTTTTATGATAATAAATATTTAATTTATGTCCCATATTTAACTGATAAGGATTCTAAGTGGACAAATGTTGAAGTCAAGTAGTTAGAAGGAAATAGATCATGTAGAAATGAAAAAAAGCCGTTAGACTGGTCATTCTAGTTGGTGTTCACCAATCTAAAAGTGAAAATGTTTTGCAAATATGGAGCAAAGAAGATGGCTGTCCTATATTCAGCAAAATTATGGGCTGTCAAAATTTTGAAAAGTTTTCTGTTTTGATAGTGTAAGTACAAGAAGAACCAGAAGTAATGACAAGATAGAACTTATTGGGGATATAAGTAAGGAAGAGGTGAGGAATCAGTATCTACAAGGTGGATATATTTCAGGTTCAGGCATGAGAGTTGATAAGGAGTAAGTTGCATTTAAATGATGATGCCCATTTTGGGTATACATACCTTCAAAGCCAGGAAAATGAGGAATAAATTTGGATTTGATATGTTTAAATTCTTGTTATTTTTCTGATTTAGTTGTTCTTCCTTATCCCTTTATTTTTACTTCTGCAAATTATTTGTAAAGTGACTTAATACATAAGACATCAAATGAGTATTTTGTACCCGGAAGGTGATGATGATTTTGTCCTGGTATTCTGAGGGTTAATATCCAAAAGATTCCTGAGTGGCTGGGTGAGCTTAATATTTTTATCTTGTTTAATGGATGAGGCTGCTGAAAGGGAAGTGACATCTCCAAAGTGCCTTCATGATGGGACCTCCTGACTCTCATTTCAATATTCTGTCTAATCAAGTCAATTTCACACTTTGTGCTTCTTTATCTGCTTTTGTGCCTCAAGATCAAAGTTCGTAATCTTTTCTGATTGAATCTAGAAGTCAAAATAAGACAAGTAAAAAGTTTATGAAATAGAGGGGTAGGGAGAGATTTTCTTCCCCTATCCTAGACTCGACTAGAGGATCATTCAATTAAATGGAAATGATGTAATGACGTTCTTTCTCCAGGACTCCATCAGGCACCCGATTCTACCATAACAAATTGAAACAGAATCTCACGTGGGCGGGTAATGAATTTGTATGTATAACCCTTCATGCTGTTACATTTCCAGGTATTCCCTCTGGTAGTCAAGCTTTTCAGTTCATCCTCAAGACATCTCTTTTTAAAGAATGGAAGGGGCAAAGTGGGAAGGGAACTAGCATCTCCTGAAGTGCCCTACTAGGCGCCCAAAACTGGTGCTTTAAAAATGAGGAAGGCTGAGAATTTGAGCAGTTAAATATCATTACCAGGGCCCACAGTTAGTAAAAGGCTGAGGAGATCTTCTTACCAAGGGTTGTCTGACTTCAGTGACCATGGTCTTACCACTCTCCCACTAGGACCTCCCTTTTAGATGGTGGCCTTGCAAGAATGAGGAATGGATGAGTTTATGCTTTCTGGGTTGGGGTGGGGGGTCCATGCTGGGTGGTACAGGTTAACAGGGGATTTGTGCTAATATTTATCTTCCTCCAATTGAAGATTTCTGATAGATACACAGGATTGGAGCTCATGCGAGAAGTCTAAGAAGAAGATGTGGATTGGAGCTTGCATACCTCCATCCCATTAGGTGCCTAATACATGCATGGTGGTCATGCACTACTTTACTCTTTCTGGGCCTCATTATCCTATCTGCAAACTGAAGTTGCTGGACTAGGTAACTGCTACGGTACATTTCTGCTCTGTTTTGTTAAGGGCTAAAGATGGCCACTTAGTAGTTTTGGATGCTGCAAAGTGAGTCAGAGTTCCTCATCAACCACCCCATCCCGCAATGTAGGCTGCACTCCAGCCATATCAGACTGTCTCCTAGCTGTGTACCCCAAGCACGCTGGGTACATTTTCACTTCCATGCCTTTGCACAGCCAGGAATGTCCATATATGCATTCCACTTCCTCGCACAATCCTATTCCTTTTGTAAGATTTAGCTCAAAGGCCACGTCCTTCTCTGATGATTTTGACTGGCGTTGCCTAGCAAATATTTATTCCAGAAAGGCATGCCAAAAGAATGAGGCCATTAACCAGTGAAAGTTTAATATCCTTAATGCATAAAGAGCAATAAGCAGCAGAAAACATGGTTAATTGTACCAGTAATTAGGGAAATGGAGATGAAAACAACAAAAAGCAATATTTCAACATCCATCAATTAGGGAAGCATTTTTAAATTATCTAAATACCAAATTCTGTTTTGTTTTGTTTTGTTTTTATTAAAAGTATGATGTATAAATGATAATTTTCACTTAGGCAGTTTAAAAAGGTACAAACAGTTTGGGGCAAAATTTTACAATTTCAAGTAGAGCTTATTAGTTTCTTAAGACAGACATATCATGCTTAGGCAAGTAACACCTGGAAACTCATTATGCATACATACATATAGACATATATTTGTGTGTGTGTGTATATATATATATATTATATGCATATATATATATGTATGAGGTCAAATCTTAAATTTCCATCGGGGGAAATAACATAAAAATAGAGTATACATTCATACAAGTGACTACTGTACTGTGGTATTGGCCATTATCGTTTAAAGTGATTATTGATATGGTTGGATTAATATCTACCATATTTGTTACTGTTTTCTATTCATTGCCCTTGTTCTTTGTTTCTTTCTTTTTTTTTTTGTCTTTTACTTTTGCTGCTTTCTCTGGTTTTGATTGAGCATTTTATATAATTCCATTTCCTCTCCTCTCTTAGTATATCAATTCTTTCTTTTTTTTTTTTTTACATTTTTTAGAGGTTGCCTTTGTATTTGCAATATATATTATAACTAATCCAAGTCCACTTTCAAATAGCACTATACCACTTAAGGAGTAGTGCAAGTATTTTGCAACAGAGTATTCCCAATTCTTCCCTTACATTCCTTATACCATCTCTGTCATCCACTTTACTTATTCATAAGCTATAATCACTAAATACATTGTTGCTATTAATAGTTTAAACAAACTATTATCTGTTTGATCAATTAAGAACAAGAAAAATAATAGATTTTATTTTACTTTCATTTATTCCTACTCTAACACTCTTCCTTTCTTTATGTAGATCTGAGTTTCTGACTATATTTTTTTCTTTCTCTCTGAAGAACTTTTTAAACATTTCTTGCAAGACAGGTCTACTGGTGACAAATTCCCTGAATTTTTGTTTGTTTGAGAAATTATTCCTCTTTCACTTTTGAAGGATAATTTCACTGGATACAGAATTCTAGGTTGATTTTTTTTTTCTTTCAACAAGTTAAATATTTCACTCCACTCTCTTCTTGCTTGCATGGTTTCTGAAGAGAAATTCAATGTAATTCTTATCCTTGCTCCTCTTGCTGGGTAAGGTCTCCCACCCCCACCCTGGCTTCTTTCAAGATTTCCTCTTTGTGTTTGGCTTTCTACAGTTAGAATATGATATACCTAAGTGTATTTGGGGGGGGGGGTTTATCTTGCCGGTTGTTCTCTGAGCTACCTGAACCTGTGGTTTGGTGTCTATCTTTTAGTCTTGGAAAATTCTCAGTCATTATTACTTTAACTATTTCTTCTGTTCATTTTTCTCTTTCTGGTATTTTCATTACACATATGTTACATGTTTTATAATTGTCCCACAGTTCTTGGATATTCTGCTGCATCCTTTTCGTTCCTTTTTCTGTTTGCATTTCAGTTTTTCAAGTATTTCTTTAAACTCACTGATTCTTTTTTTCGCTGTACCAGTCTATTGATAAGCCCAGCAAAGGCCATCTTCATTTATGTTACAGCTTTTTTTTTTCTATCATTTCCTTTTGATTCCTTCTTAGAGTTTCTATCTCTCTGATTACATTACCCATCTGTTCTTATATTTTGTACACTTTTTCCATTAGATCTCTTAGCATATTAATTATACTTGTTTTAAATTTCTGGTATGATGATTCCAACATACTTGCCATATCTGAGTCTGGTTCTGGTGCTTGGTCGGTCTTTTCAAACTGTCTTTTTTGTATTTTATTATGCCTTGTAACTTTTTGTTGAAAGTTAGACATGATGTTCTAGATAAAAAGAACTGTGGTAAATAAGCCTTTAGTGTGAGGTTTTATGTTTATCTGGCTAGGTTTTAGATCGTGTTTACTGTTTGCTGTTGCTGTAGTTTTCAGAGGCTAATATTTCCATAAGTGTCCTTGTTTTTGTCTCCCCTGTTGTGTTTGGGTTTCCCTAGAGACTTCCTCTTAAATTAGGTCTATAACTGCAATTCTTTCAGTTATATTCACCCATAATTACATAAGAGCTCTATTGATGTAGTGGTAAGATGTGGGGTGAGGGTAAGCATCCCACAGTCCTATGAGTTGGTTGCAGTCTTTTAGTGAGCTTGTGACGGTGGGCGGTGACCTTCACAAGTGCGTTTCAGTTTTTTCCCTCTTAGGTGAGATGGGAAGGCCAGAGGTGGCTGGAGTTCAGTATTTCCCTTCCCCGACGTGAAAGGCTAGAGGGGGCAGGAGTTGGATATTTTCTCACCTGCATGTCAAATATTAAAGGGGGCTGGAGTTGGGTATTTCCTTTCTCTCAGGTTTGTTAAGCTCCAGTAAAACCATGGTTAGTTAGGCTCTGGTAAAATAGTTTCTTCTGAGGGCAGGCTTTGTTAACAAGAATAGAGTGCTCTGGGTGTATTTCAAAGTGGCTACTTTTTCCCTCCCTCTGCCAAAAGCATGAGGGGATTTTTCTCCAGTCTTCACTATGGGAACCTGGTAGGGCTCCTAGAAGTAAAACTCATGAAAGTTTGGGGGCCTTGCCTAAGATTGGGCACTCCTGGAGTTTTTCATTCTCAAACTTGCCCACACTGAGCTTCCAACAATTTATCAATTACAGTTTATGTTTTCCTACCCCAGCACTGGTTCTAGCAGTGAGTTTTCTTCTAGGTTCTGCTCTGGTGACCTCTGATCCTCTATATCTGTCTGCCTGTCTCTCCAAATTTTGGGGGCAGTGGTTTGCCCTGTGACCTCGATTGTCTGATCCATCCAAGAAGAGTTGTTGCCTTTCAGTTTTTTCAGCTCTTATTGTGAGAACTGAACTGACAACTTCTAAGCTCCTTACATGCCAGACCGGAACCCCAAGAATATAAAATTTGGCTTATGCTAATAATTACCAAGGGGATATGTCTTGGCTGTTCTTAGGGTTTTAGAACAGATACAAATGCAGCTTCTGTAGGCAGGATGCCATATTATGGTGCCTGGATGCAGGGCCAATGTATGTAGGTGAGGAGGTACCCCAATGAGAACCAGTTGTGCGAACATTGTTCAGTTGTGATGTCAGTCAAGTGCTACTAAATCGGATCTTTGCTTCATCCATCAAGAAGACATTTAAAAAATTTTGAGGATGTGATACAGGGTATCCTCCCCTCCAAGAACCCATACATTATATAAAGTGGACTGGTCCAAGCATGTTGTGTGATTGTTACACACTTCACTCAAAGCAAACCTGGCCCTCTTTTCCAAAATGGCTCCTGAAACAAAGAGAGCTATAGTCAGAGAAGGTAATCAGTTGGATATTTTTGCAAGTCCTATATCCTTGACCCAAGTGAGCTCTCCTGAAGTTCAAAGAGGAGAGGTACACTTTCCAATGCCACACAGCTTGGTAGGAGGTATTACAGGGATTGTAACCCTGATTTTTCTCACCCCAGACTACCACACTGCCTTCCCTGCAGACAGTTGCCTTCCAGGGCTGAGGGTCACGTTTGTGTAAACTTATTCGATGTGAAAACTCTGCTAAAGGCTTGCAGTTGTAGAGGACGGGTCCACTAAGTAGGCAGTTGTATGGACAAGTTTGGGGCTGAACAGAGAGGTGTGAAATGGGAGTATTGACTCAGGTTGCACGTGCCTGGCATAGCGAGGTTGTTCATAAGTATTCAGTGGAAGAAGAAATGAATGAAACGTTGATTTTGGAATGATCAGCCTCTGACATTGGTCATACATCTTTCCAACCTTTTCTTAATTGTATATGAGATGGAGACTCATTTCATACGTCCTGTTTTAGAAACTGCTTTGTAAAAATTATTTTTAAAAAATATTTATTGCCTTGACAATGTACAATATGGACTTTGGGTGATAATGAGTGTGTCAAGGTAGGTTCATCGATTGTCACAAATGTAGCACTCTAAGGCGGGATGTTGATGGTGGGGGGAGACTGTACCGATGTAGGAGCAAGGGGTATATGGGAACTCTCTGTACTTTCTGCTCAATTTTGCCTTGAACCTAAACTGCTCTACAAAATAGAGTTTATTTAAACAAACAAAAACGTTTATTGCTTTGGTTTTCTCTCCTTGCAAAAAAGGTATTATGCTTGGAGAAAATTTAGAAAGTAGAGATCTTTGCCACCTGGTGACAAGAACTGGAATTGCAACTTGAACCTCAGTTGAGGACAACAGATTAAGAGGTGAGGGAGGATCCGGGGTTCCTTAAACCCACCAGATGGACCTTTCTAGATGTGAAATGTGTCACAAAACCCTGTGATGCTGCTGCTATTACCTCTGTTGTCTCTGAGCCTCATGACAAACAGACCCTGTCTGATCAGTGAAATTTGGGATGATGTTATACAGTTTCTAATCTGCCTTTTTCCCCCCATTTCAATGTTAGTTGTGGACATATGTTCAGATAAGTAAATCTCTCTCTACAACAATAATTTTGAAAATAAATTTAAGTCCAGATTCCCACCTCCCATTTTTAAATGTTATTTTTCTTATAATTACCTAAGTAGTAAATCCTGGTTGTAAGGTAAATTCGAACAACATGGAAATATATAACTTCTATATTTCCCCGCAGCCCTGAAGATATCCATTACTTGTAGTTTGGTGGATATTCTGTCAAACATGTTTAAGTGAAAAAAAAAATATATAAATTATACATTATTTGAAGAGCTTTATAGCAAGAACTTTTTGTAGGAGAACATCTTCCACACCCAGCCCCCTGAAAATACCGAGTTGAGTGTTTGCACATTGTCCTGGCAATGCAGAAGAATCAGAAAAACTAAAGGTTGAGTATTCCTCATCTTCTCTGAACTGTTAGGCCTTGAACCTCCTATTTTCTTTAGTAGGCCTTCCCTTTTCATCAATATGAACTGGCTGGTGTCTCTCCTTCCAATAAATAGACAAACAAACATACCAAAAAAGCCTCCCCTGCAAATTGATACTCCTAAGCTACATCCTCCCCTCTCTCTTTTCATTGTCACAAACGACAGACTTCTCAAAGAGGGGGACTATATTCACTCTCATCACTTTCCAACCTCCCTGTCCTTCCTTAACCCATCCCTGTCTATTGCCTCTCCATTCCACTGAATCTGCTCTCAATAAGTTCACCAATGGCATGATTGTTATAAAACCCAAAGGGGTTCCTTTCAGCCATTATGTATAGTGTGGTCCCATATTTATTGTTTCTGATGAAAACAATACATGCTTCTTGATTTTTGTTGTTGTTGTTGAAAGAAAATTGCAAACTTGCAGAAAAGTTGCTGATATAAAACAAAGAATCCCCCCTCCCCCCTCCCTGGACTATATGAGTAAGTCGCCAACTTGATGCCTCAAAGCTCCCAAATACTTTAGTGTGTATGTCTTACAGACGAGAACATTCTCCTATATAACTACAAGATAACCATCAAAATCAGCAAATTATCATGAATAATATCTACCCCAAGCTAATCCTCAGACCCTGTTCAAATTTTGCCAACTGTCCCAATAATGTCCTTCATAGCAAAAGGATCCAAGACAGAATCTTGTACTGTATACAGTCGTCATGTCTCTTTAGTTTTCCACTGTCTAGAAAAGTTCCTCAGTTTGCCTTGACTTTCCGCTTGACATTTTTGGAGATTGTGAGCCAGTTATTTTGTAGCCAGCCTCTCGATTCAGGTTTGTCTGATGTTTCCTCATGATTATATGTAGGGATATTATAGAAGTTATGCTGTGTTTTTCTCATTGCATCCTAGCAGACAGTGTGTAATTTGGATTTTCTGATTACTTTGATATTCTACTTTGATCAGTTGATTAAGGCGTTATCTCCCAGCCTTTCTCACTGTAAAGATACTCCCTCTGCAATTAATAAGTATTTGACGCTACACAAATATCCTGTTCTCATCAAGCTTTAAATTTATTTATTAATAATTAAGTTAATTATTAATTTATAATAATAATTACAAATAATTATTTATTTATAATAAACATGAGTCTATACTTATATCATGGACTCATGTTTTCCTGTGTAATTGAGTTGGCTATAATATGTCCTATCATTGTTTGTTTTGATGCTCAAATTGTTCTTCTTCAAGCTGCTTTCTGTGTCCTTTGGATATGCTCCCCATCTTCTTTGAGCACTTCCTCACTATCTGGCACAAGAAATCCCAGACTCGTCTTGTAATTTCCCTGTCCCAAACTTGGACTAGGGAACACACACACACACACACACACACACACACACACATTGTTTACACCTACATTTTTTTCAAATCTCTTTAAACACCTTGGAAATTATTGCTTCCCACTCATAACTCCAATTTCAATCTAGCACTGCTGGGTTCATTCCAGTTTTCTCCATTTTCATATTTGTAACTCCCTTCCCCAACAGTGAGAAAACTGGCCCCCATTTTCCATAATACGTTTACTTACTTGACCCACCCCTCTTTATGCAATCACCAATCACCTGTATGTAGATAATTTCTCATTGCGGACACCGTCCCTTCTCCTCCACTGAAGGCCTCCTAACCTGATTCAGGTACCTATACACTGAATAGGCCACTGATGCTACTTCCATCACCATGAAGACACCCTTCTCAAATTTACTAAGCTTTTCCCATCTAAGCCAATCTGTGCTCTGCATGGAGACTCCCCTCCTTCCCCACTTGGGCTCTAAGCAATCGTGACTGACCATTGTGGTTTTCCGAAAAATTGTCTTAGTTTTAGCACTGAAATCCTTACATGCCAGGAAATTCTCTCCTCAGAATGTGAAAAGTTATGTTTTTGGCAATGGGTGCAGAAGACTGAGAGAGAAGTACAAAATCCATAAGGTGGCCCAAAAATTAGGGAATGAGAGGAACATTGTTTTTAGTGTCAAATAGATGAGGTATAGATTATCCCTCTCCTGTAGACCCTGTTGTTAGTTTTTATCCACTGCTCGTGTTGGAAATTATATTTTGTGGTTCACAATAATAGATCGTCCATTGTTGCATCACTCCAAGTGGTGCATCTCAAGTGTGCATTGGAATTGTGAGCAGTAACAATCTGTGTTTAACTCTGCTGGTAGATTAACCATTGTGTTTTTTATTGAGATAGTGCTATTTAATTGTTAACACTGTGAATATAGTGACTTTGTTTTCTACGAGTTCAGATAATGAAAATGGGAATAGTTGAAATACCAATGGCAACATGATCCAGACATCACCAAAAAAGAAGACTAAATGACTGTTTTATTTTAATGACAGATGTAAAGATATATGAAACTGGACTAGGAAGGTGAATACTAAAACAGAACATCCTGCACAATATACAGAAAAGAATTTGGAATTGAGTATGAGGGAGAAGATGATGTGGAAGCACATATGGAGACTGAATCTTACAATTAAAGGATGAGACAGGCAAGGTCTTTTAAATCAATCTTTTTTTTTCCCATTTCATGGAAAGGCACCATGCTTGGTGAAAAATAACAGCAGTGGAATTAGCTTGGGGATGTAAATAAATGAACTTGCATTACCATATAGTTCTCTTGATTGCTTTATGAAACTGAGTAAAATTATATTACGTGATCTAGAGGATGCAACTTGTCCTGTGGATGAACAAAAGGGGAAATTTTGATGACAAATGTGAAGACTCCTTACAGTGTAGGACCAATTCTGTCAGATCTTACCAATAATCGTGCTTTCTAGAGTATATCAAGTGATGCCGCAAATCACGGCCAAAAAAAGCCAAACCAAACAAAACCAAACCAAAACCAAGACAAAACTCCTTAGCTCTTAGTTACTTTGGTTTGAAAAATGGAGATTCAAATAGTCTTTCTTATTTCTATGAAGTTTTTTTTTTTTTTTTTTTGCTGAGGAAGATTTGCCCTGAGCTAACATGTTGCCAATTTTCCTCTTTTTGTGTGTAAGCTGCCACACAGCATGGACACTGACAAGTGGTGTAGGTCCACACCCAGGAACCGAACCCAGGCTGCCAAAGTGGAGCACGCCAAACTTAACCACTAGGCCACTGTGACTGGCCCTCTATGAAGATTTTAATGCAACCACAGAAAAGATAAAACAAAAGATGTTATATCTTGTTCAAATTCAAACCAGATTTCACTCACCTATGTGCACATTTGAAATATAATGTAAATGTAAATTTTGGCAAATTGCATTCAGTCTATAAACTTCTTACCAAAGAAAATGAAAAGATCTTAACTGTTAAATATGGTGTACTACTTGTACACAACACTGGTAAAAAGACGTGTGATTTACTTACCTGTGACATTGAGACTTTCATAAGGAAAGTTTTGGTCACTTTTCAGTTTCCTTAAAACAAGAAGAAGCTCTCAATGAGATTTTTGACTGTATGGAAATGGAAGATGATAGCCTCCTTAGGCATGTGCCTACAAGAATGCTGTCATTGTTGCCTGCCATAGAAAATATATTAAAATGTTGACCAGACATCAAATCATATTTTCAAAGTGTGGTAGAAGAAGAATGTCCTTCTGTAATTTGGAGATACATTGAAAATATGAATGGAGAAAAGGATTAAACTATAACAGAAATTCATATGCTATTTCCCCAAAACTGTTTTGAAGATCTTGGAAGAGGCTATAAGGAGACTAGAAAAGGATAAACTGACTGCACCTGAGTTGTTCAATGTTATGTGTAGCTTGTGACAACAATTCACACAGGAAAAAAAAGACTAATTTTTTTTTTGAAATAAGACTTTCAGAACACACACACACACAATGTTACCAAAAAGATCAGTCAAGTTAAACAGAACTTCCTAAATTTTGTTACTAAAACTGTAATTTATTTGGAATCCAACTTAAATTCCACAAATTCAACTTATCTCTGGGCTTTAGAACCATTTTCTCTGAAAAAGAAAGATTTAACTTATGATGACAGTGGATGTTCTTTGTAGTCTTTAAAATGATGGATATTTTAGAAGTGAATAGCCTATAAGAGTAATTTATAGATGAAAAGACCTTATTGACAAACAGCTGGTCTCCCAAAATAATCCTGTAGTTATAAAATGGGTGGAGATTTTTAGAGAGCTGGAAATGAATTCCTACAAGTCTAAAAACCCTCTGTTGTTAGTAAGTATAATCTCCAAAATTAAATTATCAAATGATTTTGCAGGGAGAACATTTAGCTTGATATTGTAACATGGTACTGACATGAGGAGTTACTATAATGTGGGCTTGATAAGAATAGAGCTGCAAGGCAAAGTGAATTTTATGTTTGACTTGTATTCAGCTTTTTAAAAAATGATGCTATTGAGATATAATTTTCATATCAAAATATTATTTTTGTGTGTGTAAACTTTATTAAAGTGTAAATAAACATCAGTGTTTGTTTTTAGAATATTCAGAGTCAAGCAACCAACTACCTAATTTTAGAACACTTTTATTACCCCCCAAAAAAACCCTTTACCCATCTCCATTCCTCCCTTTTGCAGGCCCTGGAAACTACCAATCTAATTTCTGTCTTTAGAAATTTGCCTATTCTGGACACTTCATATAAATGGAATCATGAAATATGTGGTCTTTTGTGACAGGATTAATTCACTTAGCATGATGTTTGCAAGGTTTATCCATGCTGTAGCATGTGTCAATACTTCATTCTTTTTTATTGGTGATTAATACTCTATTGTGTGCCTATATCACATTTTGTTTATTCATTCACCAGATGATGGAAATTTGGGTAGTTTCTACTTTTTGGCTATTATGCATAATATCTTTTAAATAGCCTGTACAGATTTTGTGTGAACAAATATTTTCATTTCTCTTGGGTATATACCTAGAAGTGGAATTGCTGCACATATGGTAATTCTATGATTAAGATTTTGAGGAACTGCTGAACTGTTTTGCAAAGAGGCCACACCATTTTATGTTTCCAACAGCAGTGTACGAAACGGATCTAATTTCTCCACATCCTCTTCAACACTTGTTATTGACTGCCTTTTTGATTATAGCCATGTCACTGGATATAAAGTGGTACCTCATTGTGTTTTTTGTTTGCATTTCTGTAATGATAATAACATTAGTATCATTTCATGTGCTTATTGGCAATTTGTATATAGTCTTTGTGGGAAATGTCTATTCAGATTCTTTGTCTATTTTTAAACTGGATTATTTGTCTTTTTATTGTTGAGAGGCAAAAGTTCTTTACATATCCTAAACATAAGTCCCTTATAAGAAATATGATTTGCAAATATTTTCTCCTATTCTGTTGGCTGGGTTTTCACTTTCTTGATGTTGGCATTTGCAGAACAAAAGTTTTTAATTTTGATGAAGTCCACTATTTTTCTTTTGTCATTTGTACTTTTGGTGTTGTATTAAGAAAACATTGCCTAGGGGCCGGCCCTGTAACGTAGCGATTAAGTCCGCGTGCTCCGCTGCTGGAGGCCCAGGTTTGGATCCTGGGCACGCACCGATGCACCGCTTCTCAGGCCATGCTGTGGCGGCGTCCCATGTAAAGTGGAGGAAGACGGGCACAGATGTTAGCCCAGGGCCAGTCTTCCTCAGCAAAAAGAGGAGGATTGGCATCAGATGTTAGCTCTGGGCTGCTCTTCCTCACAAAAAAAAAAAAAAGAAAAGAAACCGTTGCCTAAAAGCAAGGACACAAAGATTTACTCCTATGTTTTCTTCCAAAAGTTTAATATTTTTAGCTCCTAAATTTAAGTCTATGTTCAATTTTGAATTAATTTTTGTATATGGTGTCAGGTAGGAGTCCAATTTCATTCTTTTGTATGGGGATATCCAGTTATTCCAACATCATTTGTTGAAGACTGTCCTTTCCTTATTGTGTGGTCTTTAATTGTCTTCTAAGTTGATTGTATTCAGTTTTTCCACTACATAATATAAAAGAAGGATGTCCTAAAGACTTCAGATAGTTCAGAGAAGTATTACGGAAAAAGAATAGAAAGTGTAAAAATATCTAAGTGTATCATGGGACAGAAAGAATATGACATTGTTACTTTTTATTAAATATTGGTAATATGTTTAATTTATCCCATTATATTTATGTTCTTATTTTCAAAAGTCTTACATTTATGTGTCTTAATAATATGTAACAAGAGAAGCACTTTCGGAATGTTAGCATAAGGTCCTCTGGAAATTCACTCCTCCATAAAACAATAAGAACACTGACAAACTTGACAAAATCAATTTTTTCAGAACTTTGGAAATTAACCAAAGGCTGCAACAATCCAAGGAACATTTATTCAAGAAAATCAGTTAAATCTCAGTAAGAACAGTGAGCTTTGTGGCATTTTATCTTGCGCTATTCCCATCCTCACCTCCCCAGATCCACTGGATCTTTAAAGAGCGAGAGACTGGAAAGCATAGTAGATGTGAAAACTAGCAGCATGTCAGCCACTGAAGGTAGCAGAACAAGCTTGGTGCTCCCCAAAAAGCTCTATCTCCAGAGAACTGCTAGTATTTGACCTGCTTGGAAGCTTCCTAGAAAAGCCCTATTCATAGTGCATGGCTTTATTGGACCTAACTCAGATTTCTTAGTGAGAAAATCCCTATCCCCAGAGCATCTGGCAAATACAATCAATGGCAATTGTGTAGCATCATAGCTTTCCAAGGAGGTGATACCTTTAGGGACAAACAGGAGCCTCCCTAAAAAACTTGAGAGGAAAATCATGTATTGAGATGTTTGTAGGGGGCTTTGACAAGCTCCCACATAGTCTGAGGAACTAGAAAGCCATGTACAGGTACAGGGCTGTATACATGCCCAAGAAAGATCTGAGAAAGCTGTAATCTCTTACCTTGGGCTGATCTTGAGGCTCCGTGCAAATAGGAAGTGAAGGATAAAGCAGTGTTGCAAACTGCCTTCTGGAGGAGTGCAGGCATGCCTCAACACACACACACAGAGCCCCTTGAAAAAGGCTGGGAGACTTATAGGTATAAGGCATTTAAGGAAATCTCTGTTCAGTCATTAGAGGTCCACTAAGCTTACCTACCAGAGACTTCAGTGGTCACACACAACAAAGAATACAGACACTAGAGAATTAGTTTGGGAAGTTACTCAACAAACAAGCAGTAACAACAACAGTAGCAGCAACAATAAACAACGACTGTAACAACAACAAAAAACTCTGGGGAGTGGAGGGAATCTGATGTTCAGAATTGTTACATGTTTAAAACATTCAATTTTCAGCAAAAAAAAATTATGCAACATGAGAAGAAACAGAAAAGTAAGGCCTATACACAAGAAAAAAAGCAATCAATAAAAACTGTCCCAAATTAAGCCCAGACATTGGACCTACTAAGAAAAGACTTTAAATCAGCTATTATAAATGTGTTTAAAGAACTAAAGGAAAGCATATCAAAAGAACTAAAGGAACATATGAGAATAATGTCTCATAAGATACAGAGTATAAATAAAGAGATAGAAATTATTTTTTAAAAAACAACCAAATAGAAATTTTGGAATTGAAACACATAATAAATGAAAGGAAGAATGTACTAGAGGAGTTCAGCTGCTGAGATGAGCTGGTAGAAGAAAGAATCTGTAGATTTGAATATAGATGAATTGGGATTGTCCAGTGTGAGGAACGTAAGAATGATGAAAAATCAACGGATCCTCAAGAGACTTGTGGGACACCATCAATTGTACCAACATATCCCAGAAGGAGAGAAGAGAAAGGGGCAAAAAGAACATTTGAGGAAATAATGGCCCAAACTTTCTAAATTAGACAGAAACCATTAATATGAACATCCAAGAAGTTCACAAAACTCCAAGTAGGATAAACCAAAGGAGATCCACACCAAGACACATCATAGTCAAACTGTCAAAAGCCAAAGACAAAGAGAGAATCTTGAAAGCAGCAAGAGGAAATTTATGCATCACATCAAGTGATTCTTAATAAAAATAATTGTTGACTTCTCATCAGAAACCATGGAAGTCAGAAGGCAATGGGATGACATATTCAAAGCCCTGAAAGAAAGACTGTCAACCTAGAATTTGATATCCAGGAAAACTATCCTGCAAAAATTAGGAAGAAATCAAGACATCCCTAGTAAAATACAAAATAAGAGAATTAATTCATTGCTAATAGACCCGCCATATGAGAAAATAAAGGAAGTCTCTCAGGCTGAAATGAAAGAACACAACACAGTAACTGATATCCACACACACACAAAATAAAGAGCACCACTAAAAGTAACTGCATAGACAAATATAAAAGACAGTGTAAGTGTATTTCTATTTGTAACTGTTTTCCTCTCGTTTCTGATTTAAAACTCTATGACGAATATACACCCCCTCCGGCATTTAAGTAATTAGTATAAGAACTGTAATATGTATTTTATAGATTTTACTCATATCATGCAGTAGCAGTCATTTTTCCAGACTGATATATCTAAAATTAACCAGTCACACCCAGGAATGTTACTAGGTTTTCTATAAAGATATATTATAAAGAAAAATATACCTTCTGATACAGTAAATAAAAGTTGTAATGTTATTTAATATAATAAAAAAGTCTAAAATTTTAAAAAAGCAAGGATAAGAGGGGTTTGGGGAACTGGGGACATGTTGTTTTGGAGTACAAACTTCCAACTAGTAGATAAATAAGCCCTGGGGAGCTAGTGCATAGCATTATGATTATAGTCAACAATATGTATTACAAACTTCAAAGTTACTAAGAGACTAGATCTTAATTGTTCCCACCACAAAAAATAAATGATAATTATGTGATGTGATAGAGGTGTTAGCAAATACTATGGTGGTAATCATATTGGAATATATAAATGTATCAAATCAACACACTGTACATCTTAAACTTACACAATGTTATATGTTACTTATATTTCAATTTAAAAAAAGGAGAAAAGGTCTAAAGCTAATAATCTAATTTCCAAACTCAAGAAACTAGAAAAAGAAAAAGAAGAGCAAAATAAACCCAAAGAAAGCATAAGGAAGGAAATAATAAAGATAAGAATAGTAATCAACCAACTTGAAAGCAAGAAAACCATAAAGTCGAGTAAACAGAAAGTTGGTTCTTCCAAAAATCAATAAAATTCATAAACTTCTAGCAAGACTCACAAAGATAAAAAGAACACACAATTCACCAATATCAGAAATGAAATGGGATATCACTATAGATATCCTTTATTTATTGCAGTCAGTAAAAGGATAAAAATGGGACTACTACAAAAAACTCTACACACATAAATATGACAACTTAGATAACACAGACTGATTTATCAAAAACAACCAACTATCATAACACAACCAAGATGAAATAGGCAATTTGAATAGTTCTATAACCATTAAAGAAAATGAATTTATAATTTAAAAGCTCTCAAAAAAGAAATCTCCAGGCCCAGATGGTTTCCCTGTAGAATTCGACTGAACACTTGAAGAAGAATTAACACCAATTTTACACAATCTTTTCTAGAAAATAGAAAAGGAGGGTACATTTCACAACTCATTTTATGAGAGCGGTATTACCCTGATGGAAAAAACAGAAAAAGACACAGTGCAATTAGAGAAAACTTTAGACCAATATCTCTCATAAACCCAGATGCAAAAATCCTCAACAAAATATTAGCAAATCTAATCCAAATATGTATTAAGAATCATATGTCATGACGATGTGGGCTTCATTCTGGGTATGCAAGGCTGAATCAACATTTTAATTATTAATGTAATCCACCATATCAGCAGGCTAAAAAAAACATGTGATCATATCAATTAATGTACAAGAAGCATTTGTCAATATCTAACACCCATTCATTTAAAAAAAAACCTCAGAAAAAGAAAGATAGAAGGGAGCTTCCTCAATGGGTAAAGGTATCTACAAAAAACCCACAACTGACATCACTCTTAATGGTCAAAGACTGAATGCTTTCCCTCTAAGATGAGGAACAAGGCAAGGATGCCACTCTCACCCCTCTAATGCAACATAGTACTGGAAGTTCTAGTCAGCACAATAAGGCAAGAAAAAGAAATAAAAGCATACAGATTAGGAAGAAAGCAAAACATCTGTCCCTATTTGCAGATGATATGATTGTCTTTGTAGAAAATCCCAAGGAATCTAGAGCAAAACTCCTAGAACTATTAAATGAGTTGAGCAAGGTCTCAGAATGTAAAATAAACACACAAAAATCAATCACATACTAAAATGAACATGAAGAAACCAAACTTAAAAACACAATACCATTTATAATCACTACAAAGAAAATAAAATATTTAGGCACACACTTTACTAAATATGTACAGGATCTATATGCTGAAAATTACAAAATACTAATGAAACAAATCAAAGAAGACCTAAACAAATGGAGACATACTGTGTTCATGGATTGGAAGACTCAACATAGTAAAGATGTCAGATCTCCCCAAATTGATCTATAGGTTTAATATAATACTATCAAAGTCCTGGCAATATTTTAATGGACATAGACAAGTTTATTCTAAAATTTATATGGTGAGACATAGGCCCTAGAAATACCTAAAATGATCTTAACAAAGAAGAAGAAAGTGGGAGTTCTATCTGACATTAAAGCCTACTGTGTAGCTACAGTAATCAAGACAGTGTGATATTAGCAATGGGAAAGACTCATAGATCAATGCAACAGAACAAAGAACCCCAAAACAGACCCACACAAATATGTTCAACTGAGTTTTGACAAAGGTACCAAAATTAATTCAATGGAGAAGGAATAGCCTTTTCAACAAATGGTCCTGGAGCAATTGGACATGCATGAGAAAAATATAAACCTTGACCTAAAATTAATACTTTATACAAAAATTAACTCAAAATGTATCATGGAATTAAATCTAAAACATAGAACTATAAAACTTTTGGAAAAATAGAAGTAAGTTTTTTATATGTAGGGCTAGGCAAAAATTCTTAGACTTGACATCAAAAGCATGATCCATAAAAGGAAAAATCGATAAATTGGATCTCATCAAAGTTAAAAATTTTTGCTCTATGAAAGACCACGTGAAGAGGATGAAAAGGCAAGTTAGAGACTGGGAGAAAACATTTGCACAACACATATCTAACAAAGGAGTAATATCTAGAATACATAAAAACACTTAAAATTTAAATGTAAATAATCCAATTAAAATATGAGCAAAAGATATGAACAGACATATCACTGAAGAAGATATACAGATGACAAATAAGCAAATGAAAAGATGCCTAACATAATTAAACATCAGGGAAATGCAAATTGAAACCTCTCTGAGATATCACTACACGCCTATCAGAATGGCTAAAATAAAAAAATAGTGATGACACCAAATGCTGGCGAGGATGTGGAGAAACTCATTTATTCGTATATTACTGCTGGAAAACTGGTACAGACACTCTGGAAAACAGCTTAGCAGTTTTTTTTAATAACTAAACAGGCAATTCCCATACATTACCATACCACTCAGCAATTGTACTCATGGGCATTTATCTCAGAGAAAAGGAAACTTACATTCACACAAAAGCTTTTACACTAATGTTGCTAGAAGCTTTATTTGTCCTAGCCAAAAACTGGAATTGGCCCAGATATCCTTCAACAGGTGAACAGTTAACCAACTTGTAGAAAATACATACCGCAGAATACTACTGAGCAATAAAAGGATATGAACTATTGATACATGCAACAACTTGGATGAACCTCCAGGTAATTACACTGACTGCAAAAAGACAATCACAAAAGGTTACGTCCTATACAATTTCATTTATACAACATTTCTGAAATAACAAAATTTTAGAAAACAAAGATATATTAGTGATTGTCAGATGTTAGTGATAGCAGCGTGGGGGTGGGAGGAAGGTGGGTGGGGTTAAAGGGCAATAGGTGGGATCATTGTGGTTTTTTTGTGTGTGTGTGTGAGGAAGATCAGCCCTGAGCTAACATCCATGCCAATCCTCCTCTTTTTGCTGAGGAAGACTGGCCCTGGACTAACATTTGTGCCCATCTTCCTCTACTTTATATGGGACGCCACCACAGCATAGCCTGACAAGTGGTGTGTCGGTGCCTGCCCGGGATCCAGGCCCAGGCCACCGACAGCAGAGTGCGTGCACTTAACTGCTACTCCACAGGGCCGGCCCCAATCATTGTGGTTTTGGAACTGTTTAGTACCTTGGCGTAGTGGTGGATACACAAAACTACACAGGAAAATTGTACAGAACTCAACACACACACACACACACACACGTACGCACGTACACATAAATAATTACGAGTAAAACTGGGGAGATCTGAATAAGATCAGTGGATCAATGTCAATATCTGGGTTATAATATTATACTATGGTTTTGCAAAATGTTACCATTGAGGGACTATAGGAAAAGTGTAAATGGGATGTCTCTGTATTATTTTTCTACAATTGCATGGGAATCTATAATTATTTCAATTGAAATTTCAATTAAAAATAATTAGGGCTGGCCTGGTGGCGTAGCAGTTTGCACACTCCACTTTGGTGGCCCAGGGTTCACAGGTTCGGATCTGGGGCATGGACCTATGCACTTCTCATCAACCCATGCTGTGGTGGCATCCCATATACAAAGTAGAGGAAGATGGGCACAGATGTTAGCTCAGAGCCAATCTTTCTCACCAAAAAAAAAAAAAAAATAGAGCTGTTGTCTTTTACTTAGGATGCAAAAAGTTGGAAAGAATATAGCTCTCATCCTTACAACAAAATGCCAGACAATCTTCAACTTCACAAGTTTTTTGAACCCGTAGAGAACTAAGGTTACAAGGCAAACATCTAACCTGAAATCTACAGAAAGACATATGTCTCTAAGGACAGACAAGATACAATCATTTGCTTACCCGGATATATGCTGGATATCATACAATGCAATAAGAAGAATTTAGCTAAAATGTTTAACCAATTTCTAAAGGCCAAATATTGGCAAGCAAGAAAGTACAGACCTCCTGGAAGCCACAGACACAAGGAGAATTCTCACCCATTTGCAGCCTCTTCTCCACACACCTTATTGAATGCTTGCAGGAAAGAATGGAGACAGAAGAAAGCATCCCTAAAGATGCAGGCTTGGGGAAGGAGAACAGAAGCTATTTTGGAATAGGCGTGAAGCCCTACCTGGATCCATATCTCCATTTTGCTTATTGAACAAAAGTTTTAAGCTGCTACAGGAAGGGCAGGAAACCCTGTTGCCTTCATGGCACAAGTGAAAACACATTGCAGCTGGTGGAATTTAACAGAAAAATATCCCTTGCCTCTGTAGAAAGGTGGAATACATCCTGGATCCAGATCATCAGTGATCTTTACTCCTGGACTAGGGGCAGGATCACTGCAAAGGACCCACCTGAAGACACACAGACACAGTACCAGCGTAAGACTGAAGCTGAAGTTGAACTAGAACAACAGAGAACACCCTCCACTCTTCCACTATCACCTGGCTAGCAAATGTCAGATAACAAATAACAGCAGTCTACTGCTAGGGAGGGTCAAGAGCATGGAGAAAAGGCCTTTTCTGAGGGGCAGGCAAAAAGAGAATACCTAAAACTGAATGAGGAACAGGCATTGAAAAACATGTTCTGGCAAGCCAGACCCCACTCTAAACATAAGTTGATGCTGGAAGAATTTGAAGCCTGTGGTGCACTGAGGGTAATGATAACATAAACCAAACACAGCTCAACTCCAGACTAAATTGACTCAACTTCCCACATGAAGGAGAACAGATTAGTGGTTACCAGAGGGGAAAGGGGTGGGGGGGAGGGCAAAAGGGGTAAAGGGGCACACATGTATGGTGGTGGATAAAAACTAGACTATTGGGGGTAAGCACGATGCAGTCTACACAGAAACTGGTATATAATAATGTATACCTGAAATTACACAATGTTATAAGCCAATATAACCTCAATAAAATAATTAAATAAAAAAAGAAGAGCCAGCCCTGATAGCCTAGGGGTTAAAGTTCAGCATGCTCCTTTTCAGTGGCCCGGGTTTGGTTCCCAGGCACGGAACCACACCACCTGTCTGTTAGTAGCCATGCTATGGCGGCCGCTCACACAGAAGAACTAGAAGGACTTACAACTAGCATATACAACTATGTACTGGGGTCTTGGGGAGGAAAAAAAAGAGAGAGAGGAGGATAAACAACAGATGTTAGCTCAGGGCGAATCTTTTCCAGAAAAAACAACAACAACCACAACAAAAAACTAATACTAACTAGGTGCATATTAAAAAAAAAAAAAAAGAAGGGTCATAACCATTTCCAGACCTAAATTCTCTCCACTGCCCTACACAAGATGTTCAGCTTTCAACCAACAAAAAGTAAGAAGGGCAACACACTGCTAACAGAGAAGGAAATCAACAAATTTAGACTCAAGTATGACTAAAATGTTGGAAAAATTAGACAGGGAATTTAAGATAAATATGAGTGATATAGTAAAGGCTCTAGTGGAAAAGGTGAACAACATGTAAGAACAGATGATGGATTTAGGCAGAGGGTAGAAACTATTAAAAAATCAACTAGAAATGCTAGAAATGCAAAACAAGATATAGGAGACGAAGAATGTCTTCTGTGGGCTTATTAGTAGATTCAATGAAGCTGAGGAAAGAATCGGGGAACTTGCTAAATGAATAAAAAAATCCAGCATCCAATAATGTAAAATTTACAATGTCTACAATTCAGTCAAAATTACCAGGCATGCCACGAAACAGGAAAATATGACCCATAATGAGGAGAAAAAACAATCAATAGAAACAGACTCAGAAATGACACTGATAATAAAATTAGTAGATGAGGATGGTAAAACAACTATTATATCTATATCCTACATGTAAAAGAAGCTAGAGGAAAACATAAGCATGTTAAGGAGACTCATGTAAGATTTTTTAAAAGATCAAATCAAACTTCTGGAGAAGAAAAATACAATGTTTGAGATGAAAAATACACTTGGGCTTAACAGCAGATTAGACTGCCTAGGGAAGAGGCATAAAGGGCAATTCAGGAGGAAAAGTTTATAGGGGGATATGAGAAAACTTTTTTGTGTGATGAATATGTTCATTATCTGGAGTTTGGTGAGGGTTTTACAGTCATATACATAATGGTCAAAACATGCCTAACTGTATACTTTCAATGCGTGCCATTTATTGAATGTTAAATATACTTCAATAAAGTTGCTAGAAAAATACAACAAGATATCACTACAAACATATTGTAATTGCTAAAATAGTAAATACTGACAATACAAAGTGCTATTGAACGTACAGAGCAACTAGAGAACTCATACATTGCTGGTGGGAATGCAAAATGCTACAACCACTCTGGAAAACAGTTTGGAAGTTTCTTATGAACTTAAACATAGACTTATTATATGACCTAGCAACCCCACTCCTAGGTATTTACCCAGCAGAAATAAAAAGTTATGTTCTCACTGAAACCTGTACACAAATGTTCATAGTGGCTTTATTCGTAATTGCCAAAACTTGAAACAATCTAAATATCCTCCATCTAGAAAATGGATAAACAGCTGTGGTTTCTCTGTATCATGGAATACTACTTAGAAATATCAATGGCCAAACTACTGATATACAAAACATCACGGATGAACCTTAAATGTGTTATGCTAAGTGAAAGAAGCCGGACTAAAAAATGCTACATATTGTATAATTTCATTAGTATAACATTTTAAAAAAACAAAATTATAGGATCAGAAAACATGAGTGATTGCTAGCGGCTGGGGGTGAGGGGAATGGGTTGACTGCAAAGGGAGCAGGGAAATTTTTTCGCAAGATGGAACTCTTGTATATCTTGATTCTGGTGGTGGTTACCCAGCTGTATGGATTTGTCAGACTCACAGAATTGTACACTAAAAGGAGTAAATTTAACTTTACCTAAATTATACCTTAATGAAAATAATTTAAAAAGCATGCATCTTGTTAGGTGAAGAACATAAGTGGCAGATCAGTGTTATTCTGTGATTCAAATTTTATATCTAAAAAACAAATAAATCAGTTGATGAATAGACCAATGTATCTATTCAAGTACGTGTATTTCAATATGCATAGAAAAATGTATGCCAAGTACAGATCAAATGATAGCAGTGGTTCCCTTTGGAGAGTGGGCTGAGGCAATATTGGTCAAGAAAGAGACTTTCACTTTGTCTGGCTGTGAGGCATTTTAAACCACACATACATTATTTATGTTTATAATCCATTATGAAACAGCATATGTGGAAAATGTCTGATAAGTAGTAAGGGTACTGAGGAGAATAAAAATGATATGCAATATACACTTAAAACACATTTGTCTGTCTTTGTTCCACTAAAATTAATATAGGAATGATAGCTAGCTCCATATAGTTTATGATCTAAAAATGCGAAAAATAAAATCATGTTCAGTGGATAAAGCTAAAAATGTAAATAAATGTGATCTACGTTCCTTCTGAATTATAGTTCATTAAGGGAATATGTTATGCCCTGAGTGAATAATAACAGTATCTTCTAAAGAACATCAAATGATCAAGAAATGTGGCTGGGTATAATTATAATTGGGAAGATGTCACGGGGAACTATGGGCCTCTTGTCATGAGCAGAAGAAGAATTTCTAGGTGTTTCAGACCCAGACAAGGGAAGTGGGGCTGTGTGTCTCAGTGACCTCAGTCCTCCCTTAGCAGGGCCGACAGACTGGCCTGCACCCCATGAAGGATCAGCTGCCCCCCAAACCTCTTTACCTCATGCAATACGTTCACCGGGGTGGGGGAATCAGGAGAGTCTCACCAGCCAGCCCAAGGCCTGTCATGTGTCCTCATCACCACTGCCACCAGCCCAACGTCAGGTTTCCATAGTAACAAGGACACAGTCCTGTCACCTCAGCAACAGAGGCATCACAAGACTGCTCTTCATGGCTGCTCTGCTCTGTTCACAAGAAAGGGAGGCTTTTTAACCCTCAGAGTCCAACACCTTCCTGACTGCCAAAAGCAAGTGGGCTCAGCCTGTTTACAAACTCTCCAGCCTTGCCAGAGCTCAGCAGGTAAAATGCAAACTCTTGACCATGGCCTAGAGGGCCTGTGTGCTCTTGCCCCTGCCTTCCTCACTACCCCTATCTGGGGCCACTCCCCCACTCTCACTCACTCTGCTACACTGGCCTCACTCCATTCCAAAAGGGCCAAGCTACTTCCCACCCCAGGGCCTCTGCACATGCTGCTCCCCCTGCTTGGGAGTCTCTCCCACCCTCGCTCTCTCCTTTTCACACTTCAGGTTACCTTTTAAGTGTAATTTCTCAGAGAGGATTTCTGTGCCCCCTTACCATCTAAATTAGATTGCCAATATTGTTGTTTTTCATAGGATGCTGGAGTTTCCCCCATGAAAGCCACTTGAGCAAAATGCTTGTAAAGGCTCAGAAGGTTTATTCATATCAACTTATGCCATAGTGTATTCTCAAGTTGAATGTGGTGCCCACATGATGTGTGTCCTGGGTGAACTTTCTTCTAAAGTTCTAGAAAGAAAAGAAAATGTATATTTAGTCTCTATCTCCTCTAATCCTCAGATTCCTCCTCCATAAAATGGGGATAACCAGGCTTACCTCGCAGGGATGCTGTGAGCATTAAATGAGATAACACTTACGCAAACAGATGCATGTGTAATGCTGTTGTTATCGGGAGTCAGCAAAGTGTATCTGCGTTCAAAAAATTTCTTATTCCTACTACCTCCTTCCCCAATTTGGGATTCTAGGGGCTCTGGGGAGGGAATGGCTGTCAGGATAGAGCTGAATGGGTTTCAAAAAGAGTGGGAAATATTGCCAACCCACAACTCCTTACTACAACTCCAGCAGACCATTCCTTCTACAAACCAGAAATAGTCTTAAACTTCATCCCTAAGGTAAAGTATTATCAGACAGTGCTGAGCTGTTGCACAGGCCCCTAGGGCTTCAATCAAGGATATAGAATCTCTGCCTCTGATGAGGAGAAAGAAGAATGACAGACTCAGAGAGTATGAGACTGCCTGTGCGTGGGTAGTGTCCTAAGGACTGTGGGATTCATTCAGCAGGATTAGGGATATTCCTCTTTATCCATGATCAGAATGCTTGATAGAATTCCAGGATTGTGACTAGGGGTCTGCAGGGAGGGACACTGCAATGAGAGTCAAGAGCTCTTTCCAGGTCCCAGTGCCTGAGCCATCTCAGAGTGAGTTTCTTCCCCTGCCGTGACCTGCATCATCACACAGGTGTTCACTGAGCATCTGTCACTCTTCACACCTCCAGTGACCCAGGGGCTGCAGAGGTCACAGCAATGGTTTCACATGGTCCAGGTCCTTGTGGAAGTTATGGCGACCTCTGAAGAACCTCCTTAATTTATAAAGCAGAGGGAGATCTCACTGGAGTCATCGGAGTCTCCTCAAAGAGGAGCTGGGCTGGTATAGTGGGCAGGACTTATGGGGGCTGGATGGGAGGCAGGGGGCGGGGAGTCCAGCCTGACTGTAGTGAGGAGTGAGGGCTCCCAGGTGAGCAGACAGGGATCAGAGGTAACTGATTGGACACTCCAGGTGTCTCAGGTCATCCAGGTTTAGGGACAATTGTAGGATTACTATTTATTTGCTTCTTCATGATGCTACATGAACTTCCAGGAAGTCTGGGTGAGATCAAAGCCTCGCCTGACCTGGGAGACACTTGGCTAGAAATATGCCATCCTACCATTATTTCACCACCTTTTCCAATGCAGTTTAGGGGACTATGAACAGCCAGAAACTACTTCTTCCAGCTTTATTTTATTTTGATGGATGTGGGAGACAGTGTCTCACCTTGCTCTAGGTCTGAGGTTTCTTCCCTAAGATGTGGCCACTGAGAGAGTGAAGTGTTCACATCCAACCACTGGCTTTCTCCAGCACATGGGTAACGGGACTGTGGGATCACAAGGGGCGGTGCCTGGAGGGGAATTCTGTGATCTTTAAGGGCATGATGCCGTTAAAGCTGTATGAACAGTCACATAGGATCAATGGAATCCATATTTAGGAAGAGAAGCAGAAGTTATGTACTAGTGTGGGAGGTGAGGATCCCAGGAAGGGATCCCAGGGGTAAGGGCATCTGGTCAGAGACAAGTTTTGGGACAAAGTGTTGGAGCAGAGAGTGATACACAGGAGCCAGAGGTATTCTGAGAGAAGGCACACACGTTAGTTGGAGATGAAGGGATGGAAAAGGGCATCATCAGGCCCCTCCCTCTGGAGTTCCCACAGCTGCTCCTGGGCTCCTTCCCCACAGAAGCTCCTGTGCCCTGATGGGGGACAGGGAGGGGTCCACCACCCACCCCCACCAGCAACTTTTGTTAAGAAGTGCACCTCATTGGAGGTGTCCATAAACGTGACACATTTGTACTTGATGGGCAGGAAGCGAAGTGACATACAGGAAACAATGCCTCTTTGCAGGGCTAATCCCACATGAATTCCACAGCCCCAGCCTCCCTGCCACCCTCTCTGTGTGCCAGCAGAGTGTGCCAGGGCACAGGGAAATGAACAGAGCAGCTGCTGCTGGACCCTCCTGGCTGGGACTCCTATTTGCTACGCTCTGTCCTAATCAGTCTTCCCACGTCACACTTCATGCCATATCAAAGACAATCTACCTGCTCCTTGGTACAGGCATCTACTGTGGACTCTGTCCCTCGTAGATCTTTGATCAGATGGATACCCAATACTATGGAGACAATGAGTGATAGAACTTAAGAAAATCTGCATTGCCACCCTGGGGTGACCAACCAATTCAGGACCACTGTGCTGTCAGTGTTCTCTAGCCAAAAAACACCAGGAACATGCCTTTAGCCAAACAAAGCTGGGCTTTTCTCTTATTACAGTGAATGCACACCATGGAGACCCACGGGATATATCAATAAGTGGGCATGAGAAATGAAGTATTGGGGCCGGCCTGGTGGCGTAGTGGTTAAGTTCTCGTGCTCCACTTTGGCTGCCTGGGTTCGCCAGTTCGGATCTTGGGTGCAGACCTACACACTACTCATCAGACCATGCTGCAGCAGCGTCCCACATAGAGCAACTAGAAGGATCTACAACTATGACACACAACTATCTACTGGGGCTTTGGGGAGAAAAAAAAAGGAAAAAAGGAGGAAGATTGGCAACAGATGTTAACTCAGGGCTAATCTTCCTTAAAAAAAAAAAGAGAAATGAAGTATTATAGGATTTGGGCTTGTGTTAGGTGATTTTGGAGAGGGTTCAAGGAAATGGGGGATTGCTCTGGATTGGCTCCTTCCAGGAAGCAGGAGTACTAGTATAATTGGATATATTAATAAATTTTTTTTATGGAAAGAAAAAAGAACAGAGCAAGTCTAAAGATGTAATTGGCAAAAAAAGCACTAGTCACTCAAATTATTCAGGAGAAGGGGGTGTTTGGTCTTTTGTGGTTTGCATAGTGGTCTTGTTCTTTGTCTCACTTCATCACAGTAGTGAGTGACTTTGTCTGATGCTGGTGTTCTGTGAGATGGTTTATGTTCAAGAGAACACCACAAACCAGCTGTGAAGGCCAGGCCACTTCATGGTGGAGGATGGTTGGGGGGAGGACAAAGTAAATTTGTGAGACTGTATTCTCAAGGCAACAGAGAGAGTGCTGGACCAGACGAAGCCAGGTGTACATGGAACCAATGAGGACGACCAGACCAGTTATAAAGACCCTATATGGTTTTGCTCATCTGAGTTGAGTGCATGGTGAGCAAACTTGGGCACCGCTGTGCTGGAAGGAAATGGAACCAGGACTCAAACCCAAATCTATTGTACTCCAGTGCACCCGCTCCTAACCACTGAGATTTGGTGCCATCCTCTTTTACAGATGAGGCCAGCACGGGGGAAGGGATTCAGTTTATTTGGGGAGGGGTGTTTTTCTGTGTGTAAGGAAGTGAGACAAGAGGCGGATCCGGGACTGTGGCAGCCAGTTAAGCCTGAGGATCTCGTTGGCGTCAGTGAGGTGTGGCCGTTTGTGCTCTTATAGTGCACTATCGTACACACCTGGGCTTTCTACAGGGGAAAGCTTGTCATGAATCAAATTTCCAACCGTTTTCTTCTCATGAGCAGTATAGTACTCAAATTACTAAAGTATGAGTACATTACACTTTTGCTGGTAGAAAGTCCCTTCCATTGTGGACATTCACCTCTGCACTTTTCCTAGCTCCTTAAAATGGATTGGCTCAACGGTAGGACAAGGTTTGCTTTGTATCCAGCCACATTTGTTTTGAGAAAGTAATGGATGGTATTTAAACTGGATCTTGGTAGAATAACAGTTTAGGCACATTTAAGGACTTCTTTCAAGATTCCTATGAATATGTATGAAGGCAACTTAATTTTAGCTTAAATTTATATAGTCTGGAATTTGCATTGCCTATAAGCAAACATTTCGTTATACAGACTTTAATTGTAATTTGCTTTAAAACGAAGCTCTTTAATCTGAGAAAACAAGGAATTATGTTCCTTGGATGTTTCTGTCAGCTTTTGCCTATTATATTCTGGCAATAGTTCATTTTCAAAGATAAATAGTACATAGCTTTCCTTCTCTGTTAAAAATAATATCTGTGTGACACAGTTTAAAATGGTAGAAATGAAGACAAAAGAGTTGCCTGAAATGATCACATAAAATTGCAATTAGGTTTTAAAAAATGTTCAGGTGTCAGGAAGGGAACCCCAAAAGTTAATTGTTTGTCATTGGACTGTGGGGTGCTGGTTATTTGTATTTTCCCCTCTATCCTTGAGTGTATTTTCCACATTGTCTACACTCGGTCAGAAACAAGCCCATAACAGTATACTGGATGGGAAGAGTAAGGGCTTTGTGGTCAGAGAGACATGGGTTCTACTCTGGCTCTGCCAATGCCATATGGCAGAAGAGGGGAATCCTGGGGCAAAGCTTCAGATAAGACATTTGAAAGCTCTAAAGTCCTCATTCCATTGTGTGGATCCACAGCCCATGAGAAATTTTGAACTCATTCTCAATGGACCCCTTGCAAATGAAAACGTGTATCTGGAAATGGGGAAGCTGATAGAGTTACTAGATGGTTAAGGTTAATCAGACCACTGGGGTGTATCTGAGGAGACTTCCCACAAGAAGTGATGTTTAAACTGAGACCTGAGGGGTAAGGAGGCGCTACTCAGGGGAAGAAGGGAACGCAGAGCTAATCTGAGACCCTAACCAGATATAACAGTCAGGAAACACTCTTTGACCTGGTTCTTCCCTACAGAAATCCTGTGTGGAAATCCACCACCTGGCAGTTTCGCATGTCCAGAAAACTGTGAGAAACTTAACATCAATTGTAGAAAGTGTCTGAATTCTTTCTGTCCTCTTTGCTCCCACTGCAGGCCTATAATTTCCACCATTCCTCACAGCAGGGTGTGATACTATTACTACATTTTACATCTGTGTAACCAGAGACAAAGACTAATGAGTAAAGAGATTTGATAATGATTTTGTTTTGAAAGTGTATGTAAATACACTTTCACCACTCGCAATGCAAATAACATATAATAGATTTTCGTTTCATCTTCTCAAATAATAGTTTTCATTGGAGAAAATTAGAAATTGGAGGTCACTGCCATCTAGTGACCAGATCCAGATGGCGGCTTGGCCTTCGTTTAGCAGGAAGCCTTGGAAGGAGAGAGGGAGGAGCCCCATCAGAGGGAACTCTCTGAAAGTTTATATGACAAATGAAGCATTAAAGGGTGACTCAGACAGAGTCCAAGAATATTAAACTACATGTCGGGAAGTTTGCTTCAGTCTCTCTTACCAATGATTGCCAAAAATCTGTATGTGTGTGTCTGTGAGAGACAATGTGAAACATATATATTTATAAACATGTATACATATATATGAACACATAAACATACATATACACACACACATATACACAGTTGAGATGCATACAAACATTATTTTTGTAGTGAAATTCTCAACAATATACTACGATCTTATATAATTTTACCTCAGTTCAAAATTAGTATATTTGTTCCAAACAAATGCAGTGCAGAAATGTATATTTATTAGGGAATATTTCTTGTATATTTCTTTAATCTCTACACAGCAAGATGCCCATCCTTCATAATTAAATTTATATTTTCCAGATATATTTCTGTGTGTAAAGTACTATAGAGGTAGACTCACATGAACATATATATTTCTTCAAAATTTGGATTGCAATATATATATTGATCTTCAATATGCTTTATATACACACACAAACATATACACGTATATAGCTGTTTTATATACTTTAGTTTTTACATATTTGAAGTGCATAGTTCTTATTTGAATTATTTCACTGTAGACTTTAAACATTTTTCTAGGCAATCAGATTTATTTATATATAATAGTATCAAGCATTTGCTTATAAAAGATGTTCCAAATATTTTTCCAATAATTCACATTTCTTTATATATAACATTTTTGTTTGGGGTAGGCAAGGTCTTGTTTAATTTCCCTTGAATTTTTCTAATTAAATTTCTAACATACTTAAAAGCCTTTCCAGGGTAACACATCTAGTTTTACCTTTCTCTGGTGTCTATACCATGCCCACAGGATACTCAAGCAACCCTTCCTCTTGGTGGTGAAGGTGATGGTTGAGATGAAATCCTGTCCCTTAGACTTAGAGGCCTGGATATAGAGCCCCATGGATTGGCCTGTCTGGAAGGCGGTATGTGGGGCCCAGGCAGAAGCACAAGAACACTAACCTCCATGGTGGTAAACAAATTATCATTTATAGAATTACTTTAAGCCGGAGGCATTTTACATGATATATCCTTTAAACCAAAAGAAGTATTAGAATATTATCCCCGTTTTTCACAAATGTAGAATAGGTATAATGCTTTTATCATTGTGTCCTGAAGCTTCATTTTGTCCAAAGCAAGGCTTTGAATGCTAGAATCCCCAGTGGTCTGGTATTTGATGAAATACTGTGTATTACCGGTTTTTGCTGTATTATTTTTAAAACATAAAATCAATGAAAATTTAAAATTTATGTACTGTCAAAAGAAAAAAATTAGAGCCAGCCCTGATGACCTAGTGGTTGAGGTTCCACGCACTCTACTTCAGTGGCCTGGGTTCGGTTTCTGGGTGTAGAACTACACCACTTTTCTGTCAGTAGTCATGCTGTGGCAGTGGCTCACATAGAAGAGCCAGAAGAACTTACAGCTATACACAACTATGTATTGGGGCTTTGTTGGGGGAAAAAGAAGAAAAAGGGAGGAAGATTGGCAAAAGTTGTTAGCTTAGAGTGAATCTTCTCCTGCAAAAAAAAAAGAAAGAAAAAAATCTAAAATGTGAAAAGCTGGGAGTAAATATGTACAAACAGTATTATAGACCTTGTGTTAATATGCATGAACGTAAAGGACTCTTCCTGCTAAGCAGTCAATAGAGACAGAAAATATATGAAAATGCTTCTCCAATAAATACTTGGACATATGCCCAACCATTTAGCTGAAGAAACAAGCATCTGGAGAAGTCAAAAAAAATGAAAAAGCCAATTCACCTAAAATTACTTATGTGATTGATAATTTAAAAAGAATATACATACATATGAAATGCTTATAAATGTTTTTAGGTAGGTAATCACATTACCTAAAGAGAAATACATCTGGAAAATGTGCACTAATCTATTCATAGAGGGTATCTGTGGGTCAAGAGGAGGGGATCTTATAGACGGAGGGTGCAGAATGATTTAATTTTCTAAATATATATTTCTAGGGTGTAATATTTTGATATTAGGTAAGATTGTTGAAAGAAACAATTAAAATATCTAATAACTGACAAAAATGTTCACATATATTTACTGGTTTATAAAAATGTTCACGTGATACTGTTTTATAAACAATAAAACTTTCAACTCTTGGCTTGACAGTTTGTGTATCTGTGTATGTTTCTGTCCTATACTTTCCTTACCCCAAATGTTCACACACTCTCACTTGCAGATTTTTCTTCACCTCTCTCAGGGGCTGGACCTCCTCTCTCAGGGCATAGAGACCCAAGAAGGTATTGTTGCCAGGGGTAGAAAATTCCAGAAAGTTCTGGTTGATGCCCTGGAGCCCAAGCCCTTTTCTCCCTCCCTCCCCCTTAAAGCCCCCTGACCTGAGACTTTCAGAGCTACAATTCTGGATCTGACCACCAGAGGGCATCTAACCACATTGACTGAATTTTTTAAAAGGGAAAAACTATGCTTTATTTCCTACTCTCATTACAGTGACCCGGCAACTGTTTCCTATTTCCTTTACACTTTCCACTTCTGTTTTGTGTATTGCCTTTCTGGAATGTGCTGGAGTTATCTCCTGCCATATGGCTATTTCCAAATCTTTCTGTTACTTTACCCTGACCTAGGAAAACCCCATATATTGCAGCAAGAGGTTATTAAAGCTATGCATGGCAGAGTCATCCCTATCCCATGGAGCTCAGTTCCGGTCTCTGTTTCTCCGTGTAGCATCTGAATGACCCCCGAGAAGCTCCTGCACCTCACTAGGACCCAGTAACATCAGAGAGGGCAAGGAGCTGGTGACTATGTGCTGATAGTCCCCTCATGAGAAATTTATGAAGGGACACCATGTAATGCAGCAGGTCCGCAGAGTTTCCTGGATTTGCAACTACAAGTACCTGGATCCCAGACCTCCTGACTCTAGTTGGCCTCCTCTGCAGGGGGGGTGCAGTTGGAAACCGTTCCTGGGTCGTTAGGCTGGTCGCAAACTCAGGGGGCAGTAAAATGGGAAGTTAAGTCTCCTCTGGCCATCAGAGCTCTCCTTTCTATGCCCTTGGGGATGGGGCTTCCCATCAGAACTCCATCTTGTTTGCATGGCTCTGACAGAATGGTTTGGGCCTGCTCTTGCCTTCCTCAGCAGCCCTCCTAGATCTTCTCTAAACCCCAGCTGCAGACCCCACAGATTCTCCTCATAGTGCCCTGTGAGGACATCTGTGATTGATAGGTCATTGCCTGCAGGCCACACCATGGGTGGGTTGGTCAGTGCTGGTCCTCACCCTCAGGACTTCACAGAGCAGGGAGGGTACTGGGTCCTCTTTCCAACCCTATCCAACAGGACACCTAGTCGAGCCCCCTTTAGAGGAGGGGTGGTGAGGGCCCAGGCTGAGTGTTTTCCATTCTCCAGAGGATATGGCCCCCATAGGCCCTGACACACCCATCCTGGTTCCACGTGGAAAACTTCCTTCCCTCCTGTGGCTGTGGACATGGCTGAGGTGAAATTTTCCCCTTGGTGTATTAATCATGTTTTCTATTAACTATATTTTATGAAGTGTTGACATCACAGGGCACTTGTGGACCTGGTGAGGGACTGCCTCTCCTAGGGTGAGCTAATTTTCAGAGATGATCATCTTCTTTGGAACTAGAGTTCCAAAGAACTCTAGTTCCAGGAACTAGAGTTCCTGATGCTTACCCCAAATCTCCTTCCTGGGACATCAACCTGTCATTCCCTCTGCTGAACCCCACTCTGTGAGGAATAAGTTGGAGCTCGAAGAAATGGAGAAGCTAAAGGTAATGCAGACTCAAGGTACATTGTGTGCCCACAACCAGACCCACTTCTTCTTCCCCCAGCCCCCGATTTCCCTATCATCACCACAGCCTCAGAGCGCTCTCTCCATCACTCTCTGCAGCTGACCATGAACAAATGATATGATGTCTCCCGGCAAGCTCTGGACCTCCAGAGGATTCGCTTTGACCCGGGTATGGCTGACAGCAGTAATTCTCGGGCAGGTGAGGGCAGAGGCCTCCCTGTGTGCCTGTGTCTGTCTGCCCTGCATACCCTGGTGTTAAGGACATGGGCTGTGAAGTTTGATGGCTCTCATCCCAGTTCCTTACTCTGTGACTTGGGCCCATTACTTAACCTCTCATTTTCTTCCTTTGCAAAATGGGTCTAATAATATCCATCTCTTGGGCAGCTGTGAAAAATGAATCCAATGAACTTGTGAAGTGGTTGTCACAGGGCCAGGCACATTGTAGTGTCCCTGTCACTGGGAGTGGATTGTTCCTATTGTTGCCTTCCCCACTCCTAACACCCTGACCCTGGTGAACAACTGTCACCTTCAGCATGAGTATCAAGTCACACCCTGATGGGGATCTCCATGTGAACGTGTAAAGCATGTGTGTCCAAGGGGATATTGTTGTTTGTGGTCACTGAAGTGGTAGGAAAGTCTCAGGGTTCTGTTCGTGCCTTCTTTTTTTTCCTCAGCTTTTCTGTATTGAGATATAACTGACATATAACATTGGTACATTTATCTGTTTGTACATTCGCCTGGACCTTCATCACTAACCCTGCCAGCAATTCCAGGTAAGTGCTGTGCTGTGGGTGCAACATGGGAACATCCAGCCCAGCCTGGGACCAGTGGTGTGGGAATGTGACTGTGCAGGAACGTGGTGGTGCATGTCCTAGAGATTTCTCAATATTGTGGAAAGTCAACAGTTAGACCCCAGGAGCAGTCTAGCCTAGTGGGTAAGAGCACGGGATCTGGAGTCAGAATACCAGGCTCTTTTACTGACCCCAAAACTCACTAGATGTGTGACCTGGTCAAGTCACATGACCTCTCTGTGACTCAAAGTCTTATTCTGAAAATGAGGATGAGATTGTCCACTCCCTTGTGCTGAATACAGGGTAAATGAGAGTATAAGACCATCCCTGGGTGAAGCTGGTAGACAATCTCTCCAAAGGTGGGCTCTGTGGGAGGGACAGAGGTACCAGCCAAGGAATCTGGGGGGCAGGCACAGCAGGGGTATGAAAAGAATCTGGTTGCTGGGTGGCAGTGGCAGCAGGATTGTTGTTGGGGGTGTGGGGTTGTCCATCTGTCAGTTATCTGGGGGCCCATTTTCCCTCCAGTCTGTGCCTTGTGAATGACCAGCTATTTGTGAGAGACACGGCCCACAACGAGACTCAGACTGCTTTCTTCATCCCAGTGCCCACACCTTCCTGCAGCTCTGAGCCCAGGAGCAACAGGAAATGGTGCAGGCTTTCTCCCTCCAGTCTGGGATGAACCTACAGCGGTCTCAGAAGTGAGTGGTGGGTGTGCACAGGATAGGAGGGAGCTGGGAGGAGCAGAGGAGGGAATAATGCGAACTTGCAGATAATTTGTTTTGCTTGTTTATTTCACTCATTATCACCCTGAACATTTCCCTCTCAGCACATATAAGCTACCTGGTGGTTTTTGAACAGGTATGCGTTACTTTTATGAATTTCATTGACTTCATTCTTTTATTGACAGACATTGGGTATCAGGAGTTTTTCCTATGACACACTGCCACAGGGCTCATTCTGCTGCATATGATGCAATAAACATGGAGGCATGTTTCCGTTGCATAGATCAGGAAATGGCACCGCTCAGTCAGTGTCTCTACTTTGGTCATAATGGATGTCGCCTGTCCTTCCTTCACCCAGGTGCCTTCATGACAGCCACTGGGACTAGACCAGAACTGCATAGGTTCTCACTCTGCCCAAGGTGAGATCTGGGAATTCAGGCCAAGTGAGTGGAGGCCAGGCGGCCTGGGAATGAGACTCGGGGATCCTGGCTCTGTTGATGCCCCAACTCCCTCCCTTCACTTGCTCCAGTCCCAGTGCAAGATCCCAGAGGAGACCTTCACACAGACTGATCCAGGATCCTGAGAACACAGCCCCAACAAGAAACATCTTCATCACCTTTGTTGTGTTTTTCCTTTAGTCTGAGTATATTCCTGTGACTGTGCCGGGAGGTCTGCTTGGGGCTGGGAAGCCAACGCTTAACTGACACTCCTTCACCAAAACGGCTAGTTGTTCTGTGTAATTTTCCTACCCAGGATCCCTGATTCTTCTTCTTTTTTTTAATATTTATTTATTTATTTTATTTTTTGTTTATTTTTATTATTCTTCTGATAATAAAAATAATGTTGCATGTTATGTAAAAATCTATGTTCCACAGGTGGACATTCCTGGAGACCCAAGAGCAAAGGGAAAGGAGATGGGCTTAGAAGGAGAGGCAGTCCCTGTGTCCCTCGAGGGGAGGGAGCTGATGAGAACGTAGTCCTCATTCCCGCACCCCCAGGCAGCCTCCAGATTGCTGCTGTCTGCAGCTGAGAACCAGGAGTGCTCTTCCAGTAAGTACCTTCCTGGCGTCATGAGAGGATGGACACATGGCCTGGCACCCAGAGAGAGCCTAGTGCTTCTCTGCATACTTCACCCTTATTCTCTGTCTTCACTGCCTGTATTCCCCACCCTTGGCTGGGTTCATCCCTAACTCTGTACTCTCTGGCAGTGTAATCCCTACTCCTATCATTCACACTTTGGCTAGGTGGTAGGACTAATAATAATACTAATAGAACTGAAAACAACAGCAATAATAAACGATACCAACAATTACAGTGCACACAGTAGATAAATTGCTTGGTCGACATCATGCAGCTGTCAGGTGGTGGTTTCCAGCAACAAATCTAGGTCCTTCTGACCCAAAAGCCCCCGTAACTGACCCGTTACTATTCTTTGCTCTTCTGTACTATTTCTTCTTCTTGGGGCTCAATACAAAATTGTTTCATCCATGTCAAACTAGAAGGAAAATAAGGAGACAGGAAAGCATGAGGAAAACAGGAAATGATGAGATGGGACCAAAGTTCACTTTTTGCTGCTACATTTCCATATGTGGGCTGTAACAAATCTTCTATTTTATGGGACAGAGGAGGCAGGGTGGGCTGGGAGTAATATATATCAAAGTCCTACCATATGCCAGACATTCTTTCAGGTTTTCTCCTTTTCTTCTTAAAAAAACTCTGTGAAGAAGGCACCCTTACTTCCATTTTAGAGATGGCCAACATCAGATTCACAGAAATATCTAAATTTTCCAGTGTCAAATATCTACCACTTTCCTTCTCCACAGACCAACCAGCAGCCTCCCATTTAGATGATGGATTTCCAGAGCTTAAGAACTGATGGTGAGAAACTCCCCTGATGTGGAACCTGGGCTGTGTCATGCTCCCATCATGAAGATGATGGTGGGGATGAAATCCTGCCCCGTGGGCCAAGAGGCCTGGGTGTGGGGGCCACATGGACTGGCTGATTCCTGAGGTGTTGAACTGGACCCAGGAAGGAGCACAAGCTGTTGCCCTTTGGAAAGGGAACCTGAAGGGCAGCATATTAACATGTACAACTACTATATGAAGGGTGTTTTACAGTTCATCTCATTTAATCCTAACAACTCCATCCAAGACCAATATTTATCAATGACCAGGGAAGAGAAGTTAAAAGTTAAGTAACACAATCTAGGAAACAACCTTATAAATTACTGCTCCAGAACTCAAAGCCTGAAACGACACAAAAGACTAAGCTTTTTCCCCTTCTGTCCTGTGAGCTGATATTCACCTCAAAGCATTATTATTCAGTTGCTCTTTTTAAAACAATGTGCTGAAGTACTTTTAAAATACAGTCACGCATTGCTTAACGATGGGACAAATTATGAGAAATGCGATGTTGGGGGGATTTCGTTGTTGTGCAAACATTATGGAGTGTACTTACAGAAACCTAGATGGTATAGCCTACTACACACCTAGGCTATATAATATGCGGTCCGTTGTTGACAGAAACGTCATTATGTAGCACACGACTGTACTAAAAATCAGTATAAAGGATCAAATACAATCTGCACAGCAAACACTGAAAGGTGTGTGAAAAGCTGGAAGAAATTATTTTCAACTATCTTCAGGCATAGGTTTATATCTTCGATGTACAAAATATTCTTAAACAATAGAGATAGGTCAATGATATCAAGAAAGAATGCACATAAAAAGGAATATAAATGCCCCTAAAACATTTGCAAACATACCAAACCAAATAAATAAATACAAAATAAATCGTATTAAATGAAACAGGGATGCTATAATGTATAAAGTAAAATATGATCCCAATTCTGCAAAAGAATATATATCAACATGGTGTATAAGTATGTGGGTGATTAAATATGTTAGTACATTAAATACAGAGAAAAATCTGGAAAATTGGCACCAATAAGTTAACAGAGACTATCTTTGTATTATGGTGGGCAAAAGGCAGGGACAGACAGGAGCGACACAATCATTTCAGTTTTGAAATATACATTTCTATATTTTTTCACTTGTGTTAAACAGAGAGAAGTATTAATTGGTAATCTAACAAAGTATTAAGATAAAGTTTTATAAAACAGGTATATCAGCAAGCAAGTCACAAAATAATACTGTAGAAATACATTTATTGACTTAAAAACATGTTCATATTCTGTAGTATAAAAATAGCACATTAAGCAGATTTCTTTGATAAAAATTCACTGTGTGTGCATTGTCAGAGACGGAGGATATTTTTATTTTATAAATTTGCATTTGTATAGTGTTTTAAATTTGGAAACATTGAATAAAATATTTATTTATTTTTTTTTGTGAGGACGATCAGCCCTGAGCTAACATCCATGCCAATCCTCCTCTTTTTGCTGAGGAAGACTGGCCCTGAGCTAACATCTATTGCCAATCCTCCTCCTTTTTTGTTTCCCCTTTTTCTCCCCAAAGCCCCAGTAGATAGTTGTATGTCATAGTTGCACATCCTTCTAGTTGCTGTATGTGGGACGCTGCCTCAGCATGGCCGGACAAGCAGTGCACTGGTTCGCACCCAGGATCTGAACCTGGGCCGCCAGTAGTGGAGTGCACGCACTTAACCACTAAGCCACGGGGCTGACCCCTGAATAAAATATTGAAAAAATAATTGTGAACTGATTACAAATATGATGCTCATATACTCATTGCTTCAGAAGCAGATCAGAATAATTCATTTGACAGTTTTCTGTATGTGTGTGTGTTTGTGTACGTTTCTTTGTCTCAAACTTCTTCACACTAATTATTCATACACTAACTCCTCAGTTCACTTAGGGGCTAGATTTTCAGTCCCAGGGCTTGAAGATCCAAGGATGGGTATGAATATAGAAGGATTGCTGCCAGTATGTGGAAAAGTCTAGAAATCTTGACCTATAGGATGGAATCTATTCACTTCCCTCCTTCAACACCACAGCCCTTTCCATCCCCTATCCTTTGCCAAGCCTCCTAGCTGAGACTTTCACACCTGCAGTTCTGACTCTGGTCACCAGGGGCATCATTCTCCATTTTCTACAGGTTTTTTTTCCCCTCAATGTAAAGGCATACTTTTTATAAACAGAAACAAAATGTTTCTTCAAAGCATATTACAAAACACGAAGTAGAGTGTGATCCCAATTCTATTTGAAAAATTCATATGTGTATAAAAAGACTGAAAGGACAGATGCATAGCTTTGTTTCCTGTTTATGCCTACATCTACATCTAATTAATTTATTCAATATGTATTGAGTGTCTACCGTGCGCCAGACACTATCAATCTAATTCCACATCTGCATCCCAACCTTCCCTGTCTGACCTCCAGACCTGCATAACTGGAAATACACACAGGAAGCCACATGGATGTTAGTGCCCGCTCCATGGGGTATGACTTCAGACTCCATTCCAAGCAAGACTAGTCCAAGTTTGACCCTGAGTCCTGGAAACCAGCATTGAAACAGGAAATGATGCAGTTGAGTGTGAAGAGGTTATAATTCAGGAAACTGTGGCACCTTGAAACTCACACCTCCGTCCTCTTGCAGAGGACTAACAGACTATTACCTTCTCCTGACGGACTTCACTCAAAGAGAGTGAAGGACGAGGCAAACAGTGTTGGTTTCAGTCTTGCTTCGTCTCATGGGCTCAAGCTAGAGGTTCTACTTTCTCTTTAGTCCTTTGCTCAGTCAGAGTGGTGCATTTTGGAATTGGTTTGGTATCTGTCTTATCCTTAGGAGGGTTGTCCCATCCATGTAGTCATCTGACAAGTTCATCTGAGGTGACATGAAGTTTTTGCTTCATGTAGGACTTTCTCTACCAGTTAAGGGGGCCTGGACTCAGATCTACAGGAGACAGAAAAAAGTAGAGACCAAGTTCTCAAAGACAAGCACAAGACCAAGATTCTGACCTGAATATCTAATTCTCCTGACTTAGTGAAATGTTTTTCCCAGATTTCTCACATGATGGTCACCTCCCCTCAGGGTTCCTCTTACATCTGACACTCTAATATGATCCCTTTCTCTCTCTCCTGTCCACAAAAGTACAGTCACAGTGAAATTCCTGCATAAGCTAGTAGTGGAGAAAATTTTTCTAAATATGACTTCAAATCCAGAAGCAATAAGGGAAAACAGTGATACACTTGATTTCATTAAAAATTGCATGGCGGGCCGGCCTGATGGCATAATGGTTAAGTGCATGTGCTCCGCTGTGGTGGCCCGAGGTTCAGATCCCAGGTGTGCACCTACGCACCGCTTGTCAAGCCATGCCACCACTTCTCAAGCCATGCTGTGGTTGTGTCCCGTATAAAGTGGAGGAAGATGGACATGGATGTTAGCCCATGGCCAGTCTTCCTCAGCAAAAAGCGGAGGATTGGTGACAGATGTTAACTCAGGGCTAATTTTCCTTACACACACACACACACAAAAATTGCATGGCAAAAAAAAAGCCCATCAGCAAAGTAATATGAAAAATTACAAATTGAGAGAAATACTTACAACTTATGTCACAAAGGTTATATACTTTGTAGTAGAGAGATTATGAAAAAGCAAAGGCAAAATACAACATCTTGAGGGAGAAAGGGCACTAGGTACAAACAGGTATTTCATTGAAAATTGTTCCTTAAACATATAAAAAATGCTAAACCTAAGTTTTTTTTTTTTTTTTTTTGGTGATGAAGATTGCCCCTGAGCTAACATCTGTTGCCAATTTTTCCCTTTTTTTGCTTGAGGAAGATTGTCCCTGAGCGAACATCCATGCCAGTCTTCCTCCATTTCACATGTGGGACACCTCCACAGCATGGCTTGATTTGAGGTGTGTAGGTCCATGCCTGGGATCCAAACCTGCATACCCTGGGTCACCAAAGCAGAGTGCGCGAATGTAACCACTACACCACTGGGTCGGCCCCTAAACCTAACTCTTGATAAGAGATGCAAAGGAAAAAAAATGGAGATGCCTCTTCTCATCAATTACATAGTCTGTGAGGAAACAGGCAATCACATGCGTTGCTGGTGTCAATGTAACGTAGTACAACCCCTATGCAGGGGATCTGATATTGTCTTGTAAAATTACTAGAGTATTTACTGTTGGAACCAGCAATTTCTCTTCTAAGAATCTATCCCAAAGAAACAATGGAAAAAGACAAAAAGGTGTAGTCACAAGGCCACTTCTGACAGAACAATTTGTAACACCAGAAGACTAGACACAAGGCAGATGTCCACCAATAGGGGGCTGGTTGAATAAGCTACAGTCCATCTACATCTTAGAGTACCATGCTGCTATAAAAAGCAACAATGGCTCCCTCTCTGTACTGCTATGAGCAGTACAGAGGATATATCATTAAATGAAAATAGCCAGGTGCAGAAAAATGTGTAGAGCTGCCGTTGTCGTATATGGTAGCCACTAGTCACAAGTAGCTATTTAAATTTAATTGAATTAAAATCAAATGAAATTAAAAATCAGTTAGTGGTGGTAGCCACATTTTAAGTGCTCAATGTTTAATTCCTGAATAAAATATTCAGGTACCTAGTGGCTCCCATGTTGGACAGCACAGAAAACAGAATACTTCCATCTCCACAGAAATTTCTATTGGACAGCACTGGTGTAGAGTATGCCACCTTTTACCTATGAAAGATGGAGAAAACTAACATACATGTTATATTTACTGTATATTTTTAAAACTGGAAGGTAAAAACAAAAGATGATGCAAATGATTACCTATAAGGGGACAGAGAAGCGTCACCAGATGGCAGCTGATGACATATATTCTCTTAAAAATACAACAGATTTACTGTCTCCATGCACTGAAAAAGGCAAGAAACAATGACCAATCCAGTAGCAATGAGCAACCCTAGTCCCCAGATTGAGTCCTCTGAAAACATTTCCCACTGAAAGCATAGAAATATAATTATTGTATGTTGATCTTGTATCCTGCAACCTTGCTGAACTCATTTATTAACTCTAATAGATTTTCTCTATGAAATAGAGCTGAATGTCTTCAACTTAATAAAGAGCATTTACAAAAAACCTACAGCAAAAAATTATACTCTTTAGCTCAGGATTTTCCAAGTGTAGTCCATGGACCACTTTATTAAAATTGTCAGTGAGTGCTTGTTAAAACTGCAGATTCCTAGGTGGGAGATGTCTGCATTTTGAACAATTTATGCAGATGATTCTGTTACTCAAGTTTGAAAAGTACTGTTGTTGATTAACTCCAAGGTCTTCTTAAAATTTTGAATCCTTTGATGTCTAATTTCCTTGTCAACTTCTACTGCCACTCAGCTTTAAATATCTGTGTTTTCTCTAGTGTGTCAAATAGGTAACAATTCCTTCATGTAAATAATATTTATTCAGAGATTTATATGTGAGGCACTGAACTAGGAACAGGGGACACAGCACAGAGAACAAGACAGGCAGGGTTGCTGGAGTTTCATTCTAGTCTGGGAAAACTGGCAATAAGCAGGTAAATCAATAGTTGGGGCAACTCCATATGGGGATAAGTGTTTTGAAGAAAATGAATACATAAATAGAGTAGAAAATTACTGGTCAGGGGTTGTTAGTGAAGCTCTTTCTTAGGAAGCACATTTGAGCCAAGTCCTGAATGACAAGAAGAAGCCAGGCCTGGGCAGATCTTTCTGTGTATTCGCGAGCGATGTGTGTGGGCACCATTGTTCCAGGAGCAGACAAAAAGCTCAAGGGGCTAGAGCCTGGCAGACAATGTATAGACCGGTAGGAGATGATGTCAAAAGGGCAGACAGGAGCCGATCTAGTGTTTGTAAGGCGAAGTAAAAGTATTCACACTCACACAGTTTGTAAGTGGTAGAACTAGGGTTTAGACTTAGTCTGTCTCCAGAGCCCACACTCCTAACCAGTACTCTTTACGAGAAGAAAAAGACATGTGTTTAACTATGTCAACCCATGCTGGTTGATGTTAGGCCAAGGTCTCTCAGCACTCTTAAAAAAACCAACAAACAAAACCAACTCCCTGGGGTGACTCATGGGGTCTCTTTGGGTGGAAATTATGCTTCAGCAGTCATTTTGCCATGTACTGGGTGGTGGTTACTTAAGAAAAATAAAAAGGTAATTATTATAAAAACAAAAAAGTTAACAATCATCACAGTTACTATATATTAGACAACTTGGCTGTTAAGATAATTCCTTGGACTTTCATGGTGAATTCTTTTCCTTTATTACTCAGAGTGCTTTTCCAGATAGGAATCACATTGCTCTGTGTCTCTGGTTGGCAAGCAGGACTGGTCTGATCCCCTCTGGCAGGTGAGGCCAGAGGAAGTGTGATGACTTACCCAAGGTCACCTAGAGTTAGTGAGTTAGGTCTGGCACTGGGGCCAGGAGTGTCTCCTGTCTCACACCCAGTTGCCTGTCCATCAGACGCAGCACTAGTCTTGTTTCTATGTGTAGTAAGTCACTTTTCAAGGGCTCAGAGGATACATGCTTCTCTGAGTTTACCTTGCAGGTAACAGAAGAGGACACTGTATTAGTCAGCGTTTCCCAGAGAAACAGAACAAATAGGGTGTGTATGTGTGTGTGTGTGTGTACACACACACACACACACATACACACACACACACATATGAAGATTTATTTGAAGGAATTGGTTCACACAATTATGGAGGCTGGAAAGTCCAAAATCTACAGGGTGGCCCCCCAGGCTGGAGACCCAGAGAAGAGGTGATATTAATTTAATGTCTACCATGTAGAGTTCTATTATATCTGGGGTGTCTCTGTTAATGTAATTACTCAAAAATGCACTAGTCCTTCCTCCCACCTACCACCACAGATTGCTTTCCCACATGGATCACACTTAAACTCCAGAGTATTCCTGGGTGGTCGGGAGCATTGGGTATTGTTATCTTGTTGTATAGATGAGGCTGGTGGAAGGGTAGCGACTTACCTAAAGTGTCCCAATGATGGGACCCTGATCTCTTCACTCTTGCTCCAGAAACCTGTCTGCACACTTGACATCACACTTGGTTCTTCTCTGTCAGCTCCTGTTTCTGGGGCTCAGAGGCCACACTCTCCTCTGATGTTCCAGTAGAAGGAGAGTCAGGGGATAAGACAGCACACGGAATAGAGAGGAAAGTGAGAGGATGGGACAGCACCTAAAATGTAGGGGAAAGGAGTGAGGGTGTCCTTGCCTGTCCCCATTCAGTCCACTGGAAGCTGTGTAATGACAGTTTGCCTCTTTCCCAGCTCCATCACACAGCCCCCTCTCACACATCCAGTGACACTGAAGCTCACACATTATGGAAATAGGAGCTTATCCAGGCTGGCTGTTACACGTCCAAGTATTCTCTCTGGTAGTCATGCTATTAAATATCAGAGGCATCACACTGGTAGAATGAAGGAGACAAAGTTGGAATGGGGAGAGAACATTGCTGAGGACCTACCAGATGCCACATGCTGTAGGTTGTTATTTTCAGACTTTATCTCTTCAATTCTTCAAAGTAATGCTCTGAGGTGGGTGTCGTTACCTTTTTTCTACTCATGGAGAACTAGTCAGGCTCAGAGAGCAAAGTACATACTCAAAGAAGTCTAGGGAGGTGTCATATGGACACAAAAGCCAACTTGAAAGGGCTGACATTGGCCAATTCTGGGATAATTTGAGCATCAAAATAAATAGTTACAGTAACAAATGGTAACACTTTGTGACAAATAGGAATCTATGAGTCATACTGATATAAATAAATATTTTAATAAATACATAACTAAATAAATCTTAGAGGAGAAGGGAAAAGTCTATCATATAGTCAAATGCTTACTAACAAATCTAGAAGGAATGACGGAACTAGAAAAGCAATACTTTACCACTATCATAGTAACAAGTGATTCAGGAAGAGTCCTGAATGGATGCTCAGTCAATACCAACTCCCGCAGCAGTCACTGAATCACCGTGGCAACCATGCTAACCAAGAAAGGCTGGGAAAAAATAAACAACCACCACCTATTTTGGTTCTTAACATGTACTAGGATCTGTATAGGACAGACATGATGTACAGTAATTAACCTCAAATATTTCTAAACATATATACTCCTGGCAGCTTTAATGATATACACGTACAAACATACATACAGACCCACATACATGCATTCTCTATCCCACTCTCTCTTTCTCTCACCACAAGAGTTCCCAGGAATTCATTGAAGTGGATTTGCAGAGGGGTAATGAAGAAAAAATCGACAATTCAACAAATTCAATTCTTTTTTTTTTTACAATGAAGACGAGTTTTTATTTTTAATTAATTAATTAATTAATTAATTTTTTAATTTTTTTGTTTATCGCAGTAACATTGGTTCATAACATTGTATAAATTTCAGGTGTACATCATTATACTTCTATTTCTCCATAGATTACATCATGTTCACCAGCCAAATACTAATTACAACCCATCACCACACACGTGCCAAATTATCCCTTTCGCCCTCCTCCCTCCCCCCTTCCCCTCTGGTAACCACCAATCCAATCTCTGTCTCTATGGGTTTGTTTATTGTTGTTATTATCTACTACTTAATGAAGGAAATCATACGGTATTTGACCTTCTCCCTCTGACTTATTTCACTTTGCATAATACCCTCAGTGTCCATCCATGTTGTCACAAATGGCTGGATTTCATCGTTTCTTATGGCTGAGTAGTATTCCATTGTGTATATATACCACACCTTCTTTATCCATTCGTCCCTTGATGGGCACTTAGGTTGCTGCCAAGTCTTGGCTATTGTGAATAACGCTGCAATGAACACAGGGGTGCATGTATCTTTACGCATTGGTGTTTTCAAGTCTTTGGATAAATACCCAGCAGTGGAATAGCTGGATCATGTGGTAGTTCTATCCTTGATTTTTTGAGGAATCTCCATACTGTTTTCCATAGTGGCTGCACCAGTTTGCACTCCCACCAGCAGCGTATGAGAGTTCCCTTCTCTCCACATCCTCTCCAATACATGCTGTTTCCTGTCTTGTTAATTATAGCCATTCTGATGGGCGTGAGGTGATATCTCATTGTAGTTTGATTTGCATTTCCCTGATAGTTAATGATTTTGAACATCTTTTCATGTGTCTGTTGGCCATCTGTATATATTCTTTGTAGAAATGTCTGTTCAGGTCTTTTGCCCATTTTTTAATTGGGTTGGTAGTTGTTTTGTTGTTGAGATGCATGAGTTCTTTATATATTTTGGAGATTAAGCCCTTATCAGATGTATGGTTTGCAAATATCTTCTCCCAATTGTTAGGTTGTCTTTTCGTTTTGTTGATGGTTTCCTTTGCTGTGCAGAAGCTTTTTAGTTTGATGTAGTCCGATTTGTTTATTTTTTCTATTGTTTCTCTTGCCTGGTCAGACATGGTGCTTGAAAATATGTTGCTAAGACAAATGTCGAAGAGCTCACTGCCTATGTTTTCTTCTAGAAGTTTCATAGTTTCAGGTCTTACATTCAAGTCTTTAATCCATTTGGAGTTAATTTTTGTGTATGGTGTAAGGTAATGGTCTACTTTCATTTTTTTGCATGTGGCTATCCAGTTTTCCCAACACCATTTGTTGAAGAGATTTTCTTTTCCCCATTGTATGTTCTTGGCTCCTTTGTCAAAGATTAGCTGTCCATAGATGTGTGGGTTTAATTCTGGGCTTTCGATTCTATTCCATTGATCTGTGTGTCTGTTTTTGTGCCAGTACCATGCTGTTTTGGTTACTATAGCTTTGTAGCATATTTTGAAGTCAGGGAATGTGATACCTCCAGCTTTGTTCTTTTTTCTCAGGATTCCTTTAGCTATTCGGGGTCTTTTGTTGTTCCATATACATTTAAAGATTCTTTGCTCTATTTCTGTGAAAAATGTTGTTGGAACTTTGATAGGGATTGCATTGAATCTATAGATGGCTTTAGGAAGTATGGACATCTTAACTATGTTAATTCTTCCAATCCAAGAGCACGGAATATCTTTCCATTTCTTTGTGTCTTCTTCAATTTCTTTCAGCAATGTTTTATAGTTTTTGGTGTACAGATCTTTCACCTATTTGGTTGAGTTTATTCCTAGGTATTTTATTCTTTTTGTTGCAATTGTAAATGGGATTGTATTCTTAATTTCTCTTTCTGCTACTTCGTTGTTAGTGTATAGAAATGCAACTGATTTTTGTATGTTGATTTTGTATCCTGCAACTTTACCATATTCGTTTATTACTTCTAAAAGTTTTTTGGTGGATTCTTTAGGGTTTTCTATATATAATATCATGTCATCTGCAAATAGTGACAGTTTCACTTCTTCCTTTCCAGTTTGGATCCCTTTTATTTCTTTCTCTTGCCTGATTGTTCTGGCTAGGACTTCTAGTACTATGTTGAATAGGAGTGGTGACAGTGGGCATCCTTGTCTGGTTCCTGTTCTTAGAGGGATAGCTTTCAGTTTTTCACCATTGAGGATGATATTAGCTGTGGGTTTCTCATATATGGTCTTTATTATGTTGAGGTACTTTCCTTCTATACCCATTTTATTCAGAGTTTTTAGCATAAATGGATGCTGTATCTTGTCAAATGCTTTCTCTGCATCTATTGAGATGATCATGTGATTTTTATTATTCATTTTATTAATGTGGTGTATCACGTTGATTGATTTGCGAATGTTAAACCATCCCTGCATACCTGGAATAAATCCCACTTGATCATGGTGTATAATCTTTTTAACATACTGTTGTATGTGATTTGCTAGTATTTTGTTGAGAATTTTTGCATCGATGTTCATCAGTGATATTGGCCTGTAATTTTCTTTTTCTGTGTTGTCCCTGTCTGGTTTTGGTATCAGGGTAATGTCGGCTTCGTAGAATGAGTTAGGGAGCTTCCCCCACTCCTCAATTTTTTGGAAGAGTTTGAGAAGGATAGGTATTAAGTCTTCTTTGAATGTTTGGTAGAATTCACCAGGGAAGCCGTCTGGTCCTGGACTTTTATTTTTGGGGAGGTTTGTGATTACTGTTTCGATCTCCTTACTGGTGATTGGTCTATTCAAATTCTCTACTTCTTCTTGATCCAGTTTTGGAAGGTTGTATGATTCTAAGAATTTATCCATTTCTTCCAGATTGTCGAATTGGTTGGCATATAGGTTTTCATAGTATTCTCTTATAATCTTTTGCATATCTGAGGTGTCTGTTGTAATTTATCCTCTTTGATTTCTGATTTTACTTATTTGTGCCTTCTCTCTTTTTTTCTTGGTGAGTCTAGCTAAAGGTTTGTCAATTTTGTTGATCTTTTCAAAGAACCAGCTCTTGGTTTTATTAATTTTTTCTATTTTTTTTTTGGTCTTTATTTCATTTATTTCTGCTCTGATTTTTATTATTTCCCTTCTTCTACTGATTTGGGGCTTTGTTTGTTCTTCTTTTTCCAGTTCCTTTAGGTGCATTGTTAGATTGTTTATTTGAGATTTTGCTTGTTTGTTGAGATAGGCCTGTATTGCTATAAACTTCCCTCTTAGAACTGTTTTTGCTGTATCCCATATATTCTGGCATGTTGTATTTTCATTTTCATTTGTCTCCAGGTATTTTTTGATTTCTTCATTGACCCAGTCATTGTTCAGTAGCATTTTGGTTAACCTCCACGTATTTGTGGCTTTTCTGATTTTCTTCCTATAGTTGATTTCTAGTTTCACACCGTTGTGGTCAGAAAAGATGCTTGGTATTATTTCAATCTTCTTAAATTTATGGAGACTTGTTTTGTGGCCTAATATGTGATCAATCCTGGAGAATGTTCCATGTGCATTTGAAAAGAACGTGTATTCTTCGGTTTTTGGATGGAATGCTCTGTATATCTACTAGGTCCATCTGTTCTAGTGTGACGTTTAAGGCCAATGTTTCCTTATTGATCTTCTGTTTGGATGATCTATCCGTTGGTGTAAGTGGAGTGTTAAAGTCCCCTACTATTATTGTGTTACTGTCTATTTCTGTTTTTATGTCTGTTAATAATTGCTTTATATATTTAGGTGCACCTACATTAGGTGCGTAGATATTTAAAGTGTTATATCCTGTTGTTGGATTGTTCCCTTGATCATTATGTAGGGCCCTTGTCTCTTTTGAAAGTTTTTGTTTTAAAGTCTATTTTGTCTGATATGAGTACTGCTACCCCAGCTTTCTTTTCATTGCCATTTGCATGGAGTATCTTTTTCCATCCCTTCACTTTCAGTTTGTGAGTGTCTTTAGGTCTGAAGTGTGTCTCTTGTATGCAGCATATATATGGGTTTTGTTTTTTTATCCAATCAGCCACCCTATGCCTTTTAATTGGAGCATTTAGTCCATTGACATTTAAAGTAGCTATTGATAAGTATGTACTTACTGCCATTTTTTAACTTATTTTGTTTTCTCACTGTTTTAGTAGTCCTTCTCTATTCCTTTCTTCTTCTATACAGAATTGATGGTCTCTTTAGTTTGACCTCTGTTTGAAAGCTCTACTCTTTAACTCCCCTCCTCCCTCCTTTTATGTTTTTGATATCATATCTAACCTCTTTTTGGTGCATTTGTATCCATTACGTTCTTATCATGGAAATAAATAATTTTTCCTATTTGTGGTCTTCTCTTTTCCCCTTAAATCAGTCCCTTTAACATTTCTTGTAGCACTGGTTTCTTTGTGACAAACTCCTTTAATTTTTGCTTGTCTGGGAAATTTTTGATCTCTCCTTCCGTTTTGAATGATAACCTTGTTGGGTAGAGTATTCTTGGCTGTAAGTTTTTTCCTTTTAGCACTTTAAATATATCGTGCCACTCTCTTCTTGCCTGTAAGGTTTCTGCTGAGAAGTCAGCTGATAGCCTTATGGGGTTTCCTTTGTATGTAACTTGACTTTCTCTTGCAGCTTTTAGGATTCTCTCTTTATCTTTAATTCTGGACATTTTGATTATGATATGTCTTAGTGTGGGCCTCTTTGGGTTTACCTTGCTTGGGGCTCTCTGGGATTCCTGTACCTGGATGTCTGTTTCCTTCCTTAGGCTAGGGAAGTTTTCATCTATTATTTCTTGAAATAGATTCTCTGCCCCTTTGTCTCGCTCTTCTCCTTCCGGGACACCTATAACACGGATGTTAGTGTGCTTGATGTTGTCCCAGAGGTCCCTTAGACTGTCCTCACTCTTTTTAATTCTTTTCTCTTTTACCTGTTCAGCTTGGGTAATTTCTTCTAGTCTTTCGTCCAGCTCACAGATCCGTTTTTCTGTATCCTCTACTCTGTTTTTGAGTCCCTCTAGTGAATTTTTCATTTCCAGTATTGTATTCTTCATTTCTGATTGGTTCTTTTTTATATCTTCCATTTCTTTGTTGACATTCTCACTGAGTTCATCTATTCTTCTCCCCAGATCAGTGAGCATCCTGAACACTCCTAGTTTGAACTCTCTGTCAGCTAGGTTGCTCATTTCTGTTTCACTTAGTTCCTTTTCTGGGGTTTTGTCCTATTCCCTTACTTGGAATGTATTCCTTTGCCTCCTCATTTTGCCTCTTTCCCTGTGCTTGTGTCTACGTATTAGGTAGGTCAGCTACGTCTCCTGCTCTTGGATAGGTGACCTTATGTAAGTGATGGCTTAGGAGGCCTTCAGTGTGCTTCCTTCAGTTCTCAATGTTCCAAGGGTGACCCCTATGTGGGCTACGTGTGTCCTTCTATTGTGGCCTGTTTTCTCTCCCTGTAGGCACCCAGGGAGGCCGAGTTATGCTTCTGGCCGGCTGTTGTAATGCTCAGCTGCTTGTAGTTGTTGTGGGCCCTTCAGTCTCTTTATCAGGTGTGGGGAGCCCCAGCACAGTTGGCTGCAAGTTCTAATACCACATTTGTGTTGCAGTATTTCTTTTAAGTGAGTGGGCCCCCAGCGTGGCAGGTTGTTATACTCAGGGCCTTACAATTGCTGTAAGCCTCTAGCCTATTAGGTCTCTTGTCAGCTCTCTGAGGATTGCAGCTGGGTGGGGCTGGCCTCAGGCACAGGAGCCCCCAATTGTTTCAGGCTTTGGAAGGTGGGGCAAACCCCCTACGTGGGTCTTTGAGAAGCACAAGTCTTCTGCAGCTGACAAGCCCTGCAGCCCACAGATCCACACACACAGTCAACACAGTCCTGCCCCGTGTGCGTGCCCCGACCTCCCGATGTGGACCCAGTCTCTCCACGGGGGGAGCCCTACACCCTCCGCCACTGCCCCACACTCTCCACCCGCTCCTTGTGCACGCCCTGCCCTGCTAAAGTCAGCTCAGTTGTCAGGCTGCAAAGAATCCAGTCACCAATATATGGGGGCCCACAAGTTGCCTGAGGGCTTGTTGTTGGGTGGGGCCAGTCTCTAGGGTGGGCTGCCTGCCCTGGCTGAGCTGGATTAAATCGGTGCTCTCGTGGGTGGGGAAGACCCTGGGCTAGCAGGCCCCAGGAGAACTCCAATGGCGTCTGTGTCAGCATGCCCACACCAGGCCACAACAATGGCCGCTGTCAATGTCCCAGTCCCTGGAGAGGTCTCACCTCCCACCGAGATGCACCCAGGGCCCGCTAGGTGAGTCTCTTTTCACCACAGCACCGTGCACCTTTCTTTCTGGTGATTTTAGGATGCTTTCTGAAACGGGTGAGTTTGCACACGGGCCCTTTAAGAGCCGGTTTTAGTTTCTTTGTGAACCAGCTTTTCTGAGGGTGCTCCCCAATGCTTTAGTAGCAGGCAAAGTCAGATATTATGCCACTCGTCTCGATTGTGCTGGGTCCACAATATGCCCGCAGTGGGGGCACTCCCCGGCTCAGGGCCCCGCTCTTCCAGGGAGGCTGCATACCTGTGAGTTGCTCCCTGGCGGCCGTGAAGCTGGCGGCTTGTGACGGCGGCGTTTTTCCTCTCCAGAAGGGAGTTTCTGCCTCTTCCACCTCAATTAGGATTGTCCGTTGTTGCAGGAGTTCCTCTTATCCAGTTTTCAGTTCTGTCTCAGGGGTAATTTTTCCACTCTTGGTTGTAAATTGGCTGTGTCCGCGGGAGGAGGTGAGTTCAGAGTCTGCTTACGCTGCCATCTTGAGTTCCCCCGCCTCAACAAATTCAATTCTGATCACACCTATCAAGTTAAAAGTACCATAACTATTTTCTTTTAGTGATGAATTTTTCTGTGGATGACCTATAGAATTGTCTCTGGGACATTTTTCCATATCCTTGGGTTGGAAGACTCTCTATTGTTAAGATAAAAATTGTTAAGATGAAAAATCTCCACACTTATCTAGAGATTCAATACAATCCCAATCAAAATCCTAGTGGGCTTTTTTTTTTTGGAAATTGACAGCTGAATCTGAAATTCATGTGTAGATGCAAAAAGACCTAGACTGCGAAAAACAACTTGGAAAAAGAACAAAGTTGGAAGATGAACACTTCCTGATTTCAAGACTCAGTATAAATCTTCAATAATCAAGGCACCGTGGCATTGGCATCAAGGTAGACAAATAGATCAAAGGAACAGAATGAAGAGTCTAAAAATAGAACCACATGTATATGGACAACTGATTTTCGTAAAAGGTGCAAAAGCAATGCAGTGAGGAAAAGACAGTCTTTTCAACAATTGGCACTGGGACAAGTGGATATTCATATGCTCAAATAGAAACTGTGATCCATATATTGCACCATATACAAAAGTCTTTGATGAAATCAAAGTAGCTTCTCTCCTTTGAGAACCTCACAGGAGCTATTCCACAACATGCTTTTGTTCAGGTCTATGAACTCACTTGAGCCGGGCCACATACCCCACCAGGGATGTGAAGTGTTGGGGTCTCCTGAGGACTGCTGCCCTTGAATCTGGAGCAGAAGGTTCAGCATCCATCAGGACACATATCCTCAGAACCTGCCTCCTTCAGACACCTGATATGAGCTGGGCCACCAGCATGAGGGGCTGCACAGGGAGAGACAGATCCAGCAATCACTATGTTTTACGGAGTAACTATGTGCCCTGCACCACGCTAGGCACTGGGGTAGTGACAATGACACTGATATAAGTGGACAGTGATTATAACAACCAGAATATACAATGGGCTTCTCACCAGGGGCCTTTTTCTTCTCTTTTCCTCCTCTATCCCATGACAACAAAGTTGAAAAGAAATAAGAAGTGGCCTGAATTCATGCAGACATTCATGATCCCACAATAACCACAAGGCCATTGGCTTACTCGTGTGTTATCACTGAAGCTCACAGCGATCCTGTGGGTTAAGCATTCTTATTCCCGTTTGACAGAGGGGAAGCTGGGGCTCAGAGAGAGCGGCTACCTGTCATACCTCTGGCTCCCCTGCCTTGAGAAGGAAAGTATCTCCAGGACACCCCTGGAGCCAGACGCCACACTCACTGGGTCCGGCGGGACCCCAGTGCCATTACCTACAAGACCGCCGGGGCTCCGAGTCCCAAAGCGGGGAAGACATGACTTGGATCTGGGTCCCTTCGTCTCCCCCACATCCCAGGACGGTTCAGTCCCCACCGCGGGGACCCACATCCTCAGCTGAGGACCAAACAGGTGAAGGCGGGACCTGCCCTCCTAGCCTAGGAACGTCTGTCTCTATACAGAAGTCGTCACGGTCGCCCTACTGACATCAGGTTTCTGTGGCAACCGCGATACGCAGGCAGGTCCTCCACACCGGAAATGCCTCTTCACAGCCATCCCCCTCCACCCCGCCCCCCGCCCAGCTCTTGAAAGCAAAACGCTTGCGCTCTTCAGGCCATCACATGAGAAAGCATACTAATGAGAGGCACTAGATAGACCCGGACCCCGGCAATTGGCGGAACTGCCCAATTTGTTGGAACAAAGCATGTCCCTGCTGTCAGGAATTTTGTTTGCTTTAAAGAGACAGTAGGGGATTATTATCCGTACACAGATACCCACGGAGGATTCTTGGGGTTCTTGGAGATGAGCTAGCGCTCAGAGAATGACCATGCTGAGCAGTTAGCCATCTGTGGCAAAGAATTAAGAGACTGTCTATAATCATGTGCCTTAATGATCTAGAACGCACACAAATAACGTCATTTAAGAAATCTCAGAGATATTTCAGGGCGGTAGGCCTAAAATATTACAGTCATTTAGCAGGCAGAAATCTAGTCAGTTGAACCATACAATGATTTCTATTGGGGAAATTCTTATCCTCCATTCCTGATATTTTATTCCATGTGGAGGAAAATCCATGACCAAAAACACTTATAATTTCTCTAACATTCACTTCTTCTTTATTGTGGGACTCACTTATCTGATTAGTGACTTTGGAGGGAGAAACACACATCTCAGGCCTTCTCTCTTCAATGCTCTTGTAGCAAGCTGACCTTATAGAGCATAGGGGCTCTGCTCTCAGCGGCGGGTAGTAGATTTATAGCTCTTCTCTTTTTTGGGTCTTGCTGACTCCCCAACTGTTCCTGTGGTCTGTTCCAAAATGTTTGTGTCTTCAAGGGGCTCCCAAAATATACCTCTTCCGCACGTCTGGACTCTGAACCAACTAATAACTATGACAAAAGAATAAAATAAACAATACATCAACTCTATTACTTATAAAGGTGATATTGGAGAAAGTGGCTGAGATTTGCAGGCAATTGAACTTCCTTTTAATTACCCCAGAACTGTACAGACTTGATCACCCAGCAGTGCTTAATGAGACAGTCACAAAGGCCAAAGACTGCAATGCAGAGTTATCTGTTCCTGGTGAAGGACCCCTGTCTATGTGTGTTCAAGGAAAGTAGCTTCCTTACCAAAGGTTATCCCCGTAGCAGGAGAGTGTTTCAGGAATCAGTCTTTGAGAATCACTTTTCAAAGTGAATAAACAGTCTTTATTCTGATTGCATACTCACCAAGCAATGTTCTGAGGATATAGAGTTCCATGTGGTTCATGGAACCGATTGTAGCAACAGCCTCTCACTTCCTTAACACAAGAGATTGTAGTAGAGACTCATCTTATGGAGGGGGATTGGAAATAGGTTCTAAATTTCAAGAGTAGGGTGAAAATCATATATCATGAAAATTTCCTCTGGAAATTCCTTCAAGAAGGAGTTGAAGAAATGTACAGAAATTGATACCCACACATAAACCCATATGCAGACTATATCCAAAACTATAACAAAGTCCTACCAAGGCTTCAAGGATCAGCAAATTCCTACCTTTCCAATGATTAAAGACCACAGAAAAAGAGGAAAAGTACACCCAAAACACATGTTTTGGATATTCATTTCTACTTAACAAAGTCCCTCAAACAATAGCCATTTATCATCTCTCAGGATTCTGTGGGTTGACTGGGCTCAACTGGGTGTTTTTCTACTCCCTGTGTTGTCTGTCACCTGGAACTGCAGTCATCTGGAGGCTCCTCTCAGCTAGGACATCCAAGAGACCTCTCACATGGATGATTAGTGCTGGTTGTTGCCTGGGGGCTCAGCTGGGGCTGTTCACCAGAGCACCTTGGTTCTCCTCTGCAGAGCCCTTCTTGTATAGATTTGCCAGATAAAACCAGGACACCCAGTTACATTTGAATTCCAGATAACTAACAAATAATGTTTAGTGTAAGTATGTCACATGCACTGTGACTTTATTTGAAATTGAAATTCAACTTGGTGTCCTTTATTTTATTTGCTAAATCTGGACACCCTGGGGGAGGAGACTGTGAATCTGTACGTTTAACAACCTTCTGGGATGACACTCCCAATGCAGCAGGTCTGGGGAAAATGAGAAGATCAGATTGGCAATAAATACACAACTGGTAACACCTGACGTTAGTGGACTGAAGGGGAAATGGACACCGGCATACACATTGGCGCCAAATGAGCGTATCCATTTTCTAGGGCCCATATTATTATGGCTTAATAACTCAAATGTCCTTTGATACAGACATCCTATTTCCACCAACAAGGGAATTTCAGGTGAGGGTTTAGAAAATGATGCCAAGGTGATTCTTACCTGCCATCTGATTAGAGCACCTGGCGGCAGGGGCGGGTCAGGAGCCATATAAGTTTCTTGCTCCAGAGAGGATGTGCAGCTAACACTTACGGAGTAGATTGTGTAGCCAAGCCAAGTGGAACATTCTTCATGTTAGTAGCTGTATTTAATCCTCACAACAACCCTGGTGAGGTATCACTATCCTCTCTTTATGGATGTGTGTGACTCTAAAGCATGTGCTCCTGAGCACAGAGACAGATGGCAAAGAGGTTGCTCCCCACACCCACTGTCAGAGCCAGGGATGGGACCTGGCAGCCTGGGCACCATTAGATTCTGGTGGCATAACTTTAGCAAAGGTATCAGGACACATACTGCTGAGGTGCTTAATCTCTGTTCTCCCTGTGTTTACCTCCCTGCACCAGGGAGCCAGGCTTGGTGCCCCTTCCTCTTGCTTCCAGGGAGGATCGTGAGAGGGTTGGAAGCAGAAGCTCTCTGAAGCCCATGTTTCTTCCATCCTTTGTAAAAACTTAAACTTACAGTAAGGGTTAGGCTGTTTGTACCTGGTAGTGAGGAGAGGGCTTCTGAGGACACAGAGAGGGGGAGAGAGGGAGATTTCTCCCACACAGAAATGAGGTCAGAGATCTATATGTCCCTACAGGAGTAGAGATCTAGCACTGCTCTATATCAATGCTTGTGGTGGTTCTGTGGATGGTCCATCGAGGCTGGGTAACCAGCGGTGAGGCAGATTTTTCCCATTTGGATCAAGGTGTCAGGGGTCATGAAGACACTGAGTCAGCTGTGTTAATGGTCAGCTCAACCCTGAGCAGTGTGGCCAGATGAGTGATGACGGCAGAGGCCTCCACTGGCTGCATCAGGAGGACAAGATCCCGTAAGTGGGACTGCTCTGTCATGGAGCATTAACATTTAACATTTTTAATACTTACTGTCTAGTTGACTTTACACTCTTTTTGTTAGTGTATAGCTCAAACAATCACAAGACAAGAGCACCTGTTTCTGCAGATCTGGGTACATAATGGGTTTTAATTTTGTAATATTTTCTAATCTGATATCCTGGTACTAAAATGTTAGATTGTTTTTCATTTTTCCCTATAAATGGTGTATTTCACATTTGTACCCCAGAATAAATCCTGGAATAATTCCAGAGTTTGAAAAGAAAACCTGATCAGCAACTTTGTATTTATGCCATATCCTCTTTAAATGGAAAATCTGGGGCTATGAGAACTCCATACACTGCTGAGGGATGACCAATTGGTACAATTTACTTACAGAGACATTTGGCAACATCTATGGGAGAAGAACGTGAGGTCTCCATCATCTGCTGCGTTTTCAGGTCTCTCATGCAGAGAGGCTTGAGCACCTGTGCCCCAGGAAATGTGTGTAAGAATGGTCACAGCAGCATGGTTAGTCATATCAAAACAGCCCTACAGGCACCTTATTAGAGAAGTTGCAGAAAAGCTATTTTCAGGGGAAAAAAGTTGCAAAAGGACACTTACTCTATGATATCACTTATATATTTATAGATGAAACATGCAAATAATTATATATGTGCATTATTCTCTCATAACAACACTGTGAGGATGGCGTTATTATTCCCATTTGACAGATGACAAACTCAGACTCACTGATGGAAAATCAATCTTCCAGAGTCATCTATTAAGAAGCAGGAATGGTATTCTACCTCTTACCCTCCCCAATGGATGCTCAACTGTCTTCTTGATAGAAGATGACCTTCTAGAACTTGAAAACTTGTAGTTTTACACATTTGTAGTATTGGGTCCACGTGGCTATCACTCCCTAACCCCTCTCTTTGAAGAAGCTGATGGTGCAGATGAAATCCTGGTGCATGGTTCTGTAGGGGGTTATGGGTTCTGTCAGGGTCAAGGGCCTGTGATTCCTGCCTCCTCTTTATCTGCACTCTCTCCTCATCTAGGGGCTCAATGGGAAACTGTTTTCCCAATATCAATCTAGAAGATAAATAAAGAGATATAAAATGATGCGGAATTACAGCAAATGGTTTGATGATCTTTTTTCCTCACCCCAGATCCCTCGGAAAGGCCACCCTGCAACACAGAAATGGCCTCAAAGCTTCATTTATTATGTAAGTGTGAATATGTGCTACTTCTTACTGCCATGTTTCCACGTGGTCTCTATAGCAGTTATGCTGTTTGGTTTAGGTAACAATCATCACTCTCTGGGAGGGCGCAGAAAAGTGGGCCAGGACTAATATGTGTTGAAGTGCTACCGCATGCCTTCTCCTCTGTAGAAGGTTTCCCATTTACCTCTCCCTATGGTTCTGTAAGGGAGGCATAGTGGGTCCCCTTTTACAGATGCCAAGGGCAGGATAACAGAGCCTAGGCAAGTATTCCACATGTGATCACACATCAAGTTAGGGTAGGAATGGGGTTCCATTTTGCCCCCATCACAACATTGCATTCTCAGAAAAGGTGATATCGACCCCCAAGGGGCTGAAAATTGGTTCTTGGTGTTGGTAGACATTACAATGCTTTGTGGCCCTTCTAAGGATCACAGTACAGAAACAGTTATCACTTCATCTATGGTATTAAAATTCCATGTTCTAGGCAGAATGTGGTTAGTAAGGAAAAAAATGTCTAAAAAGCCACCTTAGGCGGGTGATAATGAAGGAAGGTTGAGAAATACTACATATACCCAGCGATCTCTTATGTAGATGATGGGCCACCAAGGCTTAGGGACTGGTCATTTTATACTATCCCATGGGCACTCACTCAATAACCCTACTTGGTGATGATAATGATGATGATGTTGTTAATGATGACAGAAATGAAATCTTGCCCTCGGAGTGAAGAAACTTGAGTATTTGGACCGTGTGGATTGACTCGTATTTAAGCTGGCAGACAGGGGCTCAGTCAGAAGAACAGGTGATTCCTTTAGGACAGGTGATCTGGAGGGTAGGATGTTAATACTGAGAAAACTAATGTAGCAAGTGGTACTCTAAATTGTATAACCTTTAATCTTCACATTTATTTGAGTAACTAATTATTAAATCCATAGTTTACATCAGAGTATAGGAAGTTAGGAGAGGTTAGGTAAACCACAAAACTGCTTTGTTAATTCCTGCTCAGTAATGTAACCTGGATTTCACTAAAGCTTTTCCCATTGTGTCCTGAAGCCACTGGGGCTCTGAATGTTCTAATCTCTTTCAGTGCTCATATTTCATGCTGCCCAAGGTATTACATATTTTTTTATATAATGAGATGTATTACTTTTTTTTATAATTTTTTTTATTTTATTTTTTCCCCCGAAGCCCCAGTAGATAGTTGTATGTCATAGTTGCACTTCCTTCTAGTTGCTGTATGTGGGACGTGGCCTCAGCATGGCTGGAGAAGTGGTGTGTCGGTGCGCGCCTGGGATCCGAACCCGGGCCGCCAGCAGCGGAATGCGCACACTTAACCGCTAAGCCACGGGGCCAGCCCGAGATGTATTACTTTTGTATTATAATATTGAAAAATTTAAAATACTACATGGCAAAATAATCATTAAAGCTTGTTTAATGAGGCTAGAGTAAAGACTTGCAAATTATATGGGGCTAATTCTCATGATATTGAAGCATTCCCAGCAATCAATATGGAGAGATGGTCGAGTAATGATGTGGCCTCCCAGTGTTCACTTCTTTGTGTAATCTATCCCAATGCACGTGGGCTGGAGTTAGTGACTTGTTTCTAACACCTAGAATATATGAGAAGAGATAGGATGTCACTTCTGAGATGAGGTGAGAAAGAGGTTGTGTCTTCCTTGTTGGGCACCTTCTCATGCTCACTCTGAGAGAAGCCAGCTGCCATGCTGTGAGCTACCCATGTACACGGAACCCATCTCTGTGGCTAGACCCAATGAGGCCCTGAGGCCGGCCAACAGCCGTGAGAATGAGCTTGGAAGAGGAGTCTCCCCCTGTTGAGCCTTGAGATGACTGTAGCCCCTAATTCTGCCTTGATTGCAGCCTCAAGGGACGCTGAACCAGAGACTCCATTCTAAGCCGCTCCCTAATTCCTGATCCAAAAAAATGGTGTGGTATTATATATTTGTTGTTTTAAGCATCTACATTTTGGAGTAGTTTATTATGCAGCAATAGATAACTAACACAAATATAAACAGAGAATTCATGTGAAGAGCAATATACATGTCTTAGACACATCTGAAAACACATTAGCTAATGAAATATAAAGGAAAACATGAAGAGATGCTATTTTTGATGCAAAAAGGCAAGTTGGAGATATGAATAATGTGATTCCAATATTGAAAAAGGATACATGTATGAATAAATATTTTTGTTTATCTGTGATTATGATAATACTTCACCTACAGAGAAACACATCTGGAGAACATGCACCAGTCTATTGATAGTAGACACCTTTGGGTCAGGAGACAGGAGTCAGGCGGGAGAGAGATTCAGGGTAATTTCATTTTATGAATATACATTTCTATATCGCTTGAAATATTGTAAAAAGAAAAATGTACTAACATAAAAATTTTAAAACAGAAAGTGCTTTCACAGATAAAGTACTCATGGTTTTATTTTTTTAAAAATATAGTCAAAGAATACTGATTCATAGAGAAATGAAGCTGATTACAATTTTTGACAATGGATCTGTATGTATATAAGTATGTATAAGCATGAGTTTCTGTGGCTGAAACTCAATAATATCTGTGTACCTCTGTATCTCAAGTTCTATCACCCTAAATATTCAGGGGCTCTGGAGCCATGACATTTGGTTTCAAATCCATGAAGTGTCACTTTTTAAGTATGCGAGCTTGGGCAAAGTGCTTAACCTCTCAGTTTCTTATCTTCTTCATCTGTAAAATAAAGATGAAATATGTCACACTGTAGTTTTAAAAATAAATGTTACTTGGACCAAAACAAATGTTAGCTACTTTAATACTTTCGTATGCTTATAGTCCACTAGTATTCTTGCAAGCATTGAAACTATGACGTAGATGATTGTTTATTGACATTGAATATCATTCAATATGTGTTGCTAGTGAAGAAAGGCAGTTTATAAAATTGTAAGTTAGATAAAATTTTATTTTTAGACAGAAATATTATAACTACTTGCAGATGAAAAGGAATAGAAATGGTAAATATTTGGGTAAATATAATGGACTCTTCTCTTGAATTCTTTGACATATGTTTGATTATTGATAGAAAAAATATAATATTGTCTGATAGGGTTTTCAATAAATGTAGATGTAATATATAAGACATTTATTGCATAAAAGGGTGGGTAAAGGGATCTATAAGGTGGTGAGATTTCCACAAATCAATTATAGTGGTAATAATTTGATTCTAAATGTACTTTGTAAAGTTAATATAGTAGTATACAATTAGTAGACTGAGCATGAAAAATGTTATACAAGGAAATAATGTTAAAATCACTAAAACAAAAATTAAAAAAGAGCCTTCAAGAAGTTCAAATAAACCAAAAGAAGACAAGAGAAGGGAAACAGAGGAATGAAAAGTGGAGGAGACAAAAAGAAAATGAATAATAAAATGGTAGGCCTACATGCAAATATTTTAATAATTACAATAATTACATTAAATGTAAATAGTCTTGTGGTACAATAAAAAATGAATATCTGGTTTTTGTCCCTGGTTCCCGACACAGAGCTCCCAAAAGCTTTGGAATTTATTGTCTTTTGTATACTAAAGAGATGGCTCATGGGTGGGGGAGGGGCTAGATATCTTCAACATGGGGGCTGGTTGCCAGAAAAACCAACCAGGTAACAAGAGGGTTAGAACCTTCAGCCCTACTCCCCTGACCTCTGGGGAGAGGGGAGGGGCCAGAGATTGAGTTCAGCCACCAATGGCCAATGATTTAATCAATGGTGCCAATGTAATGAAACCTCCATAAAAACCCCTGTACAAGGGATTAGGGGAGCTTCCAGGTTAGTGAACACATTGATGGGCTAGGAAGGTGGTGCACCCCGAAAGGGAATGGAAATCCCACAGCCATTCTCTCCTCCATGCCTTGCCCTATGCATCTCTTACATTTGGCTGTGACTGAGTTATATCCTTTATAATAAACTGGTTATTGTGAGTAAAGCATTTTCCTGAGTTATGTGGGTTGTTTTGGTGAATTATCACACCTGAGGGGTGGGGTCATAGGAATTCAATTTGAAGTCAGTCCGGCAGAAGTGTGGGTTACCTGGAGACCCCACTTGTGTCTGGCATCTGAAGTGGGGGCAGTTTTGTGTGATTGAACCCTCTAACCTGTGGGAACTGATGCTAAATCTGGGTAGATAGTGTCATAATTGAATTGAATTGAATTGTTGGGCACCCAGCTGGTATCAGATAATTGAAGAATTGGTTGTTGGTGTGGAAAAACACACATTTGGTGCCAGAAAACACCACACAGATCTAAACACATCAATTAAATGGCAGATCATGTAGTTGTTGCGCCAAGTGTAGAGAGAGGGGTGTTCAAGTCTCCCCCCAAAATTGTAGATTTGTCTATTTCTTCTTTCCATTCTTTCAGTTTTTTCTTTGCATATTTTGTAGCTCTGTGTTTGGTGCCTACACATTTAGGATTGCTGTCTTCTTGGTGGATTGACTCAATTACCGTTACATAAAACCGCTCTCTGTATCTAGTAATTTTCTTTGCTCTAAAGTGTACTTTACCTGAAATTAATATAGCCACTCTGCTTTCCTTTATTTTAATGATACATCTTCCCATCCCTTTGCTTTCAACCTAACTTATATCATTTTATTTGAAGTGAGGTTCTTGTAGACAGCATCCAGATGATCGATGATAAAATGATATTTACACAATTTCATTTGCATTCTTTGAATTATTAATGTTAGAACGTTATTTTATCATGATTATTGGCCATTTGCCTTTCTTCATTTGTGAACTGTTTATAAATTTTATCCATTTTGCTATTTTGTTATTGGTACTCTTCATGCATTAAGGTTAATATCTTTCACTGATTCATGAATTTGTGATTTCACCAAATATTATTGGTAAATGTTATTTGCCAGATTCCAGCCCAAATCCATATTCAGGTCTCTCTTCTGAGATCTAGATGGTTATATATCTTGGAAATATCCACTTGGAGAAAGAAAAGTATTAGTATCTCTCCATACACACGTTAATTGTCAAGCAGAATACAAAAACACAATTCAAAAACCCTTATTCTTAAGTCTTGCACGGCCACAAAGTAAAAAATTGTACTTTTTTACCATTTACTTTGAGGAGAGCAAGAGCCTAGGATTAGGATTTCTATAATATCTTTACTAATGGTAAGATTTTTAAAAGTTATATAATATTTCTGAGTTTTCCTTTTCTCATTTGTAAAATGGAAATAATTATATCCATATTAGACGGTTACTGTGAGGAGCAAAATATTTCAAGTCAACACAGCATATAATACCTATAGAGCTTAATAGATGTTAGTCTCCCTCCTATTCCATACCTGACCTTCCTTTAAAGAAGTATCCCTTGACACAATGCAAAGAGCATGATTAGAAGACAATCATGTGGAAATGTTAAATGGAAGGGAAATATACAAGTTTCCACTATGTATTAACTTCAGTGTCATTTCTCTGTGCTGGAGTGATTTCTCAGATAATTGAGGAAAAAGGAAAACAATGATTGGACCACCTCCACTGGGTACGTAAAAGAAAATCATTGGTACATTTTACATTATTTCATACAATTTCCCATCTCACTTTTTATCTTCTATGTTAATTTCTTAAGAGTAATATGTGTAACGTGACCCAGAAAGATTAGGCTTTGCAGAAGAACACTGCAATAAATCAGTGGGGGCCAGGCACATCATATGTTCTTGGGTAAGTCATTTCCCCTGTGCTGGTCATTTTTTGGATAAAACCTCTGAGATAGATGTAGAGGCTAATGAGATCCCATCTGGGAAAAACACTTTTAGAACCTTAGATGGGAAGGAAGGATCTGTTATTTCCAAGTAATTATTTTCCAATCTACACTTCAGATATTATCATACTCTGTATTGATTTAATTCAGTGAGCATAAGTTCTTGTATTGCTTTGTAATTGAATGGTTATTTGTGCATGGTCCTAGGGAGGTTAGAACTTAAAAATCCTGCATAAGGGCAGGGCCCCTGACTCAGAAAACCATGGGTACTTACCTTTCCTGAATGCATGCTATCTTGTGTATTTTCCACAATATTTTGGGGAGGTAGAGAATATGATCTGTACACCATTTTGTGTCTGGAGAAACAAAGATGTACGGAGTTTAAATAACCTAACTGGAGGTCATCCTTCTCGTAAGTGGAAAAGCAGATATTGACACCCTATACATATAAGTAAAGACTGCATGACGCTCAGGTGCACATCACACCATAGTCAAGTAAGTCTTACTTTCTTTCTGACCTGTGTCACTTCTGAAATCTGTATCTTCACATCTCCTCCTCCTGCCTGTATTTCTGAAAGTCAGTGAACATCATCGTGGCTCAATTTTCTACTCTGTAAAAACAAGGGAATGTGTTTAGGTCATTATTTTTTAAAGTAGAGCCCCACACAACCAATGGCTTAAGGAGTATGCACTCTCTAATAAAGGGACAGATGTCATGCTGAGGATGAATAACCGAAGGAGCAGATTCCAAATACAAAGGTGCTTAAATTCTTTAATGGACATTGACAAATCCACCTGTAAAATGTCTGTGCTCATTGACATCCCCATCAGCAATATCAGACAGTGTAGGATTTCCCACATGCACTCCAACATTGGGAATCAAAAATAGTTTATTTATTTTTACACTTTGTAATCATGATAGATGTTATCATATTTAACTGGATAATAAGGTAATTTAAAAAATTTCCAAGTTACAAAGTACTCTGTTAATTATCATTGTCATTATTTATTAATGTAAAACGGTCCAGTGACATATGCAATCTAACAAACAATGAGTGACAACCACATAAGCCTGCAGGTTCCCCTAGGGCTGCTGCCTGTATGTAGGCTCCAGGTTGTGTGTGAGTGTGTGTGTGTGTGTGTGTGTGTGTGTGTGTGTGTAGACTCTGAGGGTTCCTAATGACTGTGTGTATGCCTAAAACGTTAAGAATATTTCTTTGTGATATATGTTGAATTCAAGTTTAGACAGGAGCTAGATCTACACTTTCTTGAGTCTTTCCACATAGCATAAGAGCTGGACCACAACATGCTTCTAAGTAGACTGTAATCACCTCCCCCCAATAGAGAGCAAGCCTGCCTGTCAACTTACTTGTCTAGGTTGGGATTGGATCTCTTTAGGACGTAAGGTGTGGCGGTCTGCCTGAATCTGCTTCTGATCGCTCAAGTTGAGGGCTCCCATCTTGCAGTCATCAGTTGCAGAGTCCTGAGAATCTGCATCCTCTCAGCCACCCAACACCATGGGTTCAGTCACCTGCATGAAGAGCTCTGCCCTGGGAGATAAAATCCATGAATTCCCAGCACATGTCTGACACATTTTGCATCCATCCATCCTTCCATCCATCCATTCATACAGTTAACAGGAATTAAGACCTAACTCTACACCATCCCTTTGGTTGAGTTTTAGGTTTCTCCAAAATGGAAACAAGGAAGCAAAGTGTGTAAAGGGTGGTGTGGTAAATTCAGATGTTAAATCTAAAAGATGGCTCCTTTCCATTAAGATTTCAACCTGCTCAAGTCTCCTATAATTGATGATTTTAGAACCTAATTTAATGCCCTGGACCCTTCTCCACATCTCCAGTTACTGTCCTCTTTACACACATTCTCCCCTTTGCACCAAAGTTCTCTGAGGAATTCTCATTACTCAACTCTCATCCCCCTGCACCTCTCCTCCAACTCAGTCTGCATCCCTCATCTAACGTGTTCCCCAACACTGCCACTGAAATTAACCTTGACAAGGTCAACGTCTACCTCTTTGTCACATTTATAGATCCTGAGTGTTGAAATGAATGTTCAAATGGAGACAAAAATTTCCCTCTCTAAGACAGAATTCATTTATTTCTGTATAGACAAGGATTATATTACAATGCTATTGGTTACTTAAATATTTTGGTTGTAAAATACTTTCCATAGAGTCAAAGTCAGATAATGGGGAAGGGTGTGCTATAGACAATGGGCTTCAAATGAAGTACACACTTTTCTCTACATTCCGTACTTTGGCTTCACTGTGAGGGATTTTGCTAATAGGTTTACTGAATGGTAGCAATAGTTTTTCATGGTCTCTTCAACAATCTTTATCTTATTTGTTTTTCTTTCTTTCTCAAAGGATTTCCAAGTACGCAATGAAATCATCTAAAATTATAATGTTATTTTATACTGTGTCATAGTTTAACGTATTGTCTAAAAACATTGTCTAATATACCGTAATTAGACAATATAATAGTGCTTGGTATAGTCTAAATGCTTGTGTTCCTCCCAAAATGCATATACTGAAACCTAACCCTTAACTGAGCGTATTAGGAAGTGGGGCCTTCACAAGGTGATTAAATCATGAGGGTGGAGGCTTCATGAATGGGATTAGTGCCCTTATAAAAAAGGTTCCAGTGGCTGGCCTCGTGGTTTAGCGGTTAAGTGCGTGCGCTCCACCACTGGCGACCTGGGTTTCGATCCTGGGCACGCACCTATGCACCACTTGTCCGGCCATGCTGAGGTGACATCCCACATACAGCAACTAGAAGGATGTGCAACTATGACATACAACTGTCTACTGGGGCTTTGGGAAGAAAAAGGGCAAAAAAAGTAGGAGGATTGGCAATAGACGTTAGCTCAGGGCTGGTCTTGCTCAGCAAAAAGAGGAGGGTTGGCATGGATGTTAGCTGAGGGCTGATCTTTCTCACACCCAAAAAAAAATAATAAAAAAATAAAAGGCCGCAGACAGCTTGCTTGCTCCTTCCAACATGTGAGGACTCAGGGAGACATTGACAGTCTGCAACCTGGACAGAGGGTCTTCACCAGAACCCTCCTGTGCTGGCACCCTGAACTTGGACTTCCAGCCTCCAGAACTATGAGGAATAAATTTTTATTGTTGTAAGCCACCTAGCCTGTGGTATTTTGTTATAGCAGCTTAGATGGACTAAGACAGTGCTGAAATAGAATGCTGATAAGAGGGAACTCTTTTGCAGGTTCTTGATTCTTATTTCAAAACACTTACACTGCACTACAGAAATCATGGTTCTGGACATTCTTTCAGGATGTGTCCATTCAGTAGAATAATCCAACCTATATAATAAATATGCATGAATCCAGGATAATATAAATAAATGTTTGAATTAATCATGAAATGGGTGAGAGGAGTCAAATTGTCTTTATGAATCGCTCCAAATAGGATATGTAGATAGGATCCCTCCATGAGGTTTATGATGGTTCCTTTCATGTGTCCACTTGGCTGGGCCATGGGATGCCTAGACATATGGTTAAACATCTTTCTGGGTGTTCACTGAGGCTGTTTCTGGATGATATTAGCATTTGAATTGGTGGACTGAGTAAAGCAGACCACCATCCCCAATGTGGGTGGGCATCATCCAATCCACTGAGGGCCTGAATAGAACAGAAAGGTGGAGGAACAGAGGATTTGTGCTCTCTGCCTGACTACTGAGCTGGAAATTGGTTTTCTCTTGCCCTCATACTGGGACTTAGACCACTGGTGCCTAGGTTCTCAGGCTTTTGGACTTGGACTGCAGTGACACCATCAGCTTTCCTGGGTCTCTAGCTTGCAGACAGCAGATCGTGGGACTTCTCATCCTCCAAAATGGCATGAGCTAATTCCTCATAATCAATCAATCTCTCTCTCTCTCTCCCCCTATACAAATATATATGACAGGGCAAACTTAACGCCTCACTTCTAAGGAATAGAGTAGGCAAATGTAAGATAGTTACTGTGCACTAGAGGAACTCAGCAAACACCACCTTAACCCAGCAAACCTGACATCAGGTGGCTACCATGTCCTCCCAGGTAGGTTGTGACAAGAAGGGCACTTCAACTCTGTGGTATTCTTTCTGGAAACCAGTAATCCTAGTTTAGTCATGAGAAAAGCAACAGACTAAACCTGTCTCCTCAAGACTGTGAGGATCATGAAAACAGTCTGGCAGTTCCTCAAATGGTTAGAGTTACCATACAACCCGGCAGTTCCACTCCTAGGTATGTACCCAAGAGAAATGAAAACACGTGTCTACATAAAAACTTGTAAACAAATGTGTCATCATCATTCATAATGGCCAAAAAGTGGAAAGAACCCAAATGACCATCAATAGATGAATAGCTAAACAAAATGTGGCATATCCATATGATACAATATTACTCACTTATGAAAAGTAATGAACTACTGAAATAGGATACAACACTCAGAAACTTTGAAAACAACATGCAAAGTGAAAGAAGCCAAATATCCCAAAGACCACACATATTGTATGATTCCACGTACATGAAATGTCCAGAACAGGCAAATCCATAGAGACAGCAAACACATCAGAAGTTCCTTGTGTTGAAGGTGGGTGCAAGATATAACGGCATTTAAGTTTGATGGGACTTTTGGGTGATGGAAACGCCTAAAACTCGATTACGGTGGTGATTGCAAAGTCCATATATCTTTTAATAATCATCAAACTCTACCCTGAAAATGTGTGAATTTTATTGTTGAAATTATACCCCAATAAAGTTGTTCACAACATGAAGTTGGCCTGGTCTTCTGTTGTACCACAGTGAATACCAGCCTTTTTAATAAAAATGGTCTTGATGCACGTGTTTTCTGTAAACACGGATTTATATAAAAGTGTAGCTGTGTCCCAGGCTTGCTGACTCTATGTCCTGTGTTCCTTCAAGCAATGACCTCCTCTCACACCTCCTACTTCAGGTTGCGCTAGTGTGCAAATTTGATTTCCATTTGATCACTTCCACATCTTTTGGCTATGGCAGTGTTTTGAGAGTGGGGCCAATGACAGGGTCCAGGGCCTGGCCTGTGTGCCATGATGTCAGCATTACTACTTCTTCACTCCTCTGGGGCCTTTCTCACGGGACTCCACTTTGGGGAGACTACACTGGAACTACCTGTGGCAGTATGGCAGGACTTCTTAAAGGGCTACATAGGTGCATACCCTTTGCACCAAGAAATTCCCTGTTAGAACTTTATCTTTAGGATGTAGTTAAGGATGTTGATCAGGATTTGGTTACAAGGATTGTCTTCCTGGTACTCCTACATTCATTTCTGTGCCTGAATTTAGGAAGGGAGAACAAATGGGAAGCAACACCATGAAAGGGCAGAGGGAAGCAGAGGGAAATGTAGTTGTCAGGTCTCCCCCCCGCCTCACACAGTGACACCAGACACACACACATGCACACGCACACACACACACACACACACACAGACTCACACACTGAATCCCTGACCAGGTTCTGTTATTACAGTGCTAGAATTCTCCCAAGATAGTTTCTGAGCTCACAGAGGACACATTCAGCCCTCCAGTGTAAATAGCCACCGGAACTGTGCCCTTTAGCAGTGTACAGACCCTGAAAAGGTGCCATCCACACCATGTCAATAATAGGGAATACAAGAAACACTCTGAATGCCAAATAACAGGGGTGGTGAGAATTGATTACGTCAAATCCACAGGATGGAATTCTAGTCAGAATTTAAAAAAAGAGTTATAATGATGAGAGATGATTTGTTGCCTCTTAGATTAGCAGTGACACATTATTTCCAACGTGTAGAGAAACAGACACTTTCACACCATGTTTCAGGAATGTACACTAGTAATAGTATTGTGAATGCATTAATATAAAATTTTCTAGATTTTATGATTTTGAAAGAATAGTTTGAGGAACTTAATAAAAAGAGATGCTTAAAAAGATATTTTCATATATATGAGAAAAGGTGGTAAGTATAGTATTGTTTGTAATAGAAAAAATGGCAAAGGAATGAAATTTTTATCAGTAGGATACCAGTGAAGTAAATTTTGAGGTTTCCATACAATGAAACACCCAGATGATGTTAGAAAAGAAAAAACTAAAATTTTGGAGTAAAGTAATTTAAAATGTTGTCATAGGCAGACATTTACATGGAAAGATGGTCATAATAAGGGTAAAAGTGGGTTACAAAGTTCGTAAATGGCATGGATCCATTTTTGCTTATATTGGTCTCTAGGTATTTATCCAGAGGTCTCAAAGGATAAAAATAAAGATATTTTTGTTCCTTTCACATACAGTTTTCTCTTCAGCGTGGAAAGAGGCCGTCAGTATTCCTGTATACTAGGTATGGCCCTATTCCACCCAGACTTCCAGAAAGCTCTGACTGGTGGATTTGGGTCACACTCCCTCCCTCCCACCTTCCTGCTCAGTGATGTTCAAGCTGCAGTTCAGGCTCCTGTCACAACGTGGCACCAACATACCACAACCACCAAACTTCTAAGAAGTGCCTGAATGGAGTAAAAAACTACAATAACCTCCCTTAAAACCCAGCCTGCTAACCTATACAGAACGACTCTAATTCTTTCTGAAAAAGCTGATAGGTGTAAAAGAAGACTGAAAACATACACTCCGGGCCGGCATACGATGAAACAGCAGGTGGCAGTAGTGTGCCTTGGCAGTGGGCCGCGGGCGGGCAACAGGCCGCACAGGGTAGGAGGTAGGTGACAGGGAGGATGGGGCGTTGGAGGGGGTCTGGGCAGCTGTGTCCAGTGCCCTGGAAAGGGGATGACAGACAGGAGGTGGGAGAAGAACTGGGCAGCCTGTACAGGGGTGGGGTAATGGAGTGTGAACACTCTGCTCTCTGGGAGGGACGCCCTCTGCAGTGTGGACGTGTCGCCCTCCACTGAAGAGGAAGAGGGAACTCAATGAATGCGATGTAGATTTGGGGTCAATAGCAGATGGAACTGCTTTAATATACATGTGAATTTTCCTAACAGGATTGGCATCTTAGTAAACAAATTGTTAGATGACATTTGTTATTATTGACAAAACGTCCTCTTATTCCTTAAATAAGAAAAATGGAGGTGGATGCAATCTGGTGGCCAGATCCAGGATGTTAGCTCTGAGAGTCTCAGACCAGGGACCTCAGCAAGAAGGAGGGAGGGATGGTACTTGGGATTTGGGGTTTAATGGTTTCAATCAGAGTTTTCTAGAGTTTTCCGCCAACTGGCTGTAATCTGTATCTTTCATTTTCTGGGATATTGAAACATGAGATTGGAATTGGGCCACAGTCTGAAGTGAAGATACAGCTACACTATTGAGGTAGGTTGACTGAACTAGAGGAGACCTAGAAACACACACACACACACACACACACAGATCCACTGTCAATACCATTTTGAGTCTACTTCGTTTCCCCATGAAATTGAACACAATGAATGCTTTTCCAAGGTAAGGAATGTATGTGCACATACATGTGCACTATCATCTTCATCATCAAGAGGGCCTTTTGTGTGAGTCCCCAGGGGCCACCGTATCAGGGGAGGGCAAAATGACCACTTCTCCAGCCCTGGAAGCCCATCTTCTGAAAGGGAGGCTGCTCTGTGTCCTCTAGGGAGGGCGAGAGATGGACCCTCATTCCCATCCTCACACTTTTCTGGGTGATGGTGTCTGTTCTATGAGCCTGAGCTTTGTTGTCTGTGAAATGGGACTCAAGATATCTTCGTCACAGAGGTATCCCGAGGGGGTAAATGAGAAAAACTAACTTGAGTACATGGCATGTGGGGGACATCAATGGCCCTTTAAATGTTGAGACACAGCTGTAGGGGCTGGTGAGCCTCGGGGCTGAGGCAGGCATTGTGAGGAGTCATTTCTCATTGTTTCTCATAATGAAATTACAGACATCTAGAGGAAGGGAGCACATATCTCTATGATATGCCATGACCTCAAATTTTGGAGACAGAAGGTTCTCCATTTTCCTGAGTGTTCAGAAGCTCATATGAGCTGTTCCACATCATGCCTCTGAGCAGACCCTAATCCAGTTCCTCACCTGGTGAGCTCAGTGAGCGGTGGAACTAGGGCAGCAAGGTGTGGTGTTTGCCTAACTGCTGCTCCTGGGCTGCTCCATATCTTAATGTATTTATAGGAACTCTGGATCTATCTCGCAGTCACCAGTGCAGGGTCCTCAGATCATGCATGATCCAGCCACGTCACTGCAGGATTTCAGCCATCTGCTGCCTCCCTGAGAGGCAAAAAAGCAATAATTACTAGGATTTTTTGACACATAATTGTCGATTCTTTCGTTCACTAATAACTATATATGTGTTGGCCTTAAAACCCATACTGTTCCATTGGAAGCATTTCATTAACTCTAAAGGGAAATAAGAGGGTAAAAAGGAAAATGAACACATAGGAAAATTCAAGGGTTAAATCTGAGATAAGATGGCTCCTTCACATTAACTTTTAAACTTGTCCAAACTTCAGAGTATTGAAGATTAAAAAAAAAAAAACCCTCCTAGGACCCCCAATCCTTCTGCAGGCACGAAGCTGCCTCTGCCTCTGCCTTTCTCTCTCTCTCTCTCCCCCATCCTTCAAAGTCAAAGTTCCAGAAAGAGTTTTCTGCATTCCCTGTTAATATTCTTCACTTCCCACTGACTACTTTCACTGCACTATCGATTTTGTCCCCGTGATTGCAATGCCCATGCTCTCACCAAGGTCATAAGCTGCCTTTTTGTCACTAGGTCCAGATATTTTGTATAAATATACTAACATAATATTACTTTTAATCACCGCCGCAAAAATGCATGCTTGTGCAGAGTGATTCTGTCACTTAATAACAAATCTTTGACAGTTTCCCAGGCTCTGGAGCACGAGGTGCTGTACAAACCCAAGCAGTCTTGATCCCTAATGTGCAGTCCTGGGCCAAATCCTTATCCTCTTTGTCTCTCAGCTTTTCATCTATAAAATGGGGATTGACAACAACGTCTACCTCATAGGGGTGCTGTGAGAACTGAAGGTGACAATACATTAAAAAAAACACTTGGTAATATGAAATTTTTGCTGTATTTATTTTATTTTATATCTCTTTATTGGTATTATGATCCCCATAGGCATGAAAAAAATAGGATATAGTGTGACGATTATTCACAATGACTTTTGGAGTATGCTGTTAGTAAGTGTATTAGTTACCTAGGACACCATAACAAATCTTCACAAATTCTGTGGTTTAGAACATCAAAAATGTATTCCTCCCTAGTTTTGAAGACCTGAAGTCTGAAATCAAGATGTCGGCAGGACCATGCTCTCTCCCAAGGCTCTAGGGAACAATCCATTCTTGACTCTTCTAACATCCGGTAGCTTCTGTAGCTCCCTGGTTTATGGCGGCATAACGCCAGTCTCTGCCTCTGTCTTCACAGGACCTTCTTCCCTGGTGTGTAAAATATCCCTCTCCTTTCTCTTATAAAGATATAAATCATTGGATTTAGGACTCACCCTAAAGGGAAAGGGAGAGGGACTGTATGAGATCGCCCAGCGCTCAGTCCCACAGCTTCCAGAGGGGAGAATGTTTCAAAAGCGGGGTTCAGGGGAAATGTGTAGTCACAGGCTCATTCAGCCCAGGGCCCCAGGGCAATCAACACACGTGGATTAAAACATCTTTGAAGTACCTTCCTTATACAACTAAAGATAATAAAAGGAAAGGAAAACATACACATGGCCAGGACTTGTAATACAAAATCAGATCAAATTCAAAATTTGAGGTATTCCTAAACCCACCAAGGGATTCGGGTGTTAGTCTGGACATAGGAAAACTCACTCCCTGCAATCACTGTCTTCTCTCACCGGGTTTTGGGTGGGTCAGATCTTAGCTCTGCAGAAATGATAAGTCCACAAAAGCAGTATGTAAAAGATAGTGAAGGTGAATGTTAAATTTTGCCTAGATTTGTCAGAGCAGTGTGGTGCTGTGATACAACTCACTGAGTGGATGAAAGAAGTTGAGGCAACAAAGGAGGAGAAAAACCTCACTGAGTAACCTCTGGGAGGATGCAGACATGAAACAAATGAGCAAGCACAGAGAATGTTAACACATGGAGGGAGTGTTCTGGTTAAGAATGTGACTCCGGAAGGCAGGCAGAAACTCACTGGCAGATGGGAGTCCATGGCACCTGGGGTCTAAAGAAACTAAAGAGGATGTATGATTTCCAGATGGCGTAGGGGATCCATTAGTAGTAAATCCTTCCCCTTGATGTCAGCTTCCTACCTTACTGAAGGTTTAGATAGCTGAGCATGAACTCAGCCTCACTACTGCCAGTGCTCCTGGTTCTTCCCTTGCTCCCATGGACCAGTGACAGATGTGCAGGGCACTTTCCTTCTTACCAACACTTGTGTCATCTCAGTGTGTAAAGGGGCTAGACAGCATCCCATGGAAGCAAATGTGTTCCTTTCCCAATCAGTCCTAAACCTGGATGGCCTCAGACCACTGGAGTGTCCAATCAGTTACCTCTGAGCCCTGTCTGCTCACGTGGGAGCCCCCACTCTTCACTCCAGTCAGGCTGGACTCCCCACCCCTTCCCTCCCATCCAGCCCCCATAAGTCCTGCCCACTATACCAGCCCACCTCCTCTTCCTCCTCTTTAAGGAGTCTCTGATGACTCTAGTGAGCCCTTCCTCCTTTTCATAAATTAAAGAGGTTCTACAGAGGTCGCCATAACTTCCACAAGGACCTGGACCATGTGAAACCATTACTGTGACCTCTGCAGCCCCTGAGTCACTGGAGGTGTGAAGAGTGACAGATGCTCAGTGAACACCTGTGTGATGGTGCAGGTCGCAGCAGGAGAAGGAACTCACTCTGAGAGGACTCAGGCACTGGGACCCAGAGAGAACTCCTGACTCTCGTTCCAGTGTCCCTCCCTGCAGACCCCAAGTCACCTCTTATTGGAGCCTCAAGTAGGTCCCAGGCTCCAGGTCATGTGCATGCCTGAGGTGAACACAGAGGGCACCAACAGAGGACAGGAAAAGCACAATTATTCCATGGAAAAGATGAGGACTTTTCCCTATCCCAGTTTCATTACGCTGCATATCACAGAGATAACACGAAATTTCCTACATTATACAGAGTAGTGTGAGTGGTTTCCTTCCTCTTCTTACATTCCCAAATACTTGCTAAAATATAGGAATGCTATTGAGATTAAGAAACAACATCCCTGTTAAAGATTGGAAGAGTGGGGATAATGTTATAGACTGAATTGTGTCCCAGAAAAAATCCATATGTTGAAGCCTCAACACCTAACATGACTGTATTTGGAGACAGGGACTTTAAGGAGGTAGTTAAGGTTAAATGAAGTTATAAGGGTAAGATCCTAATCCTATAGAACTATTGTCCTTGTAAGAAGAGGAAGAGATACTAGAGCTGGCTCCCTTTCTGTGCACATGCACAGAGGAAAGCCCACATGAGGACACAGCAAGAATGTGGCTGTCTGCAAACCAGAAAGAGAGGTCTCACCAGAAATTAAAGCTGCCAGCACCTTGATCTTGGACTTCTAGCCTCCAAAGCTTCAAAACGTAAATTTCTGTTGTTTAAGCCACCCAGTCTGTGGCATTTTGTTATGGCAGCCCAAGAAGACTAATACACATAGGAAGGAAGCAAACACTGGCCTTCTGGATGATGGACCAAACATAGTTTGGGGATCTTGGTGAAGGATTCTCTTGAACTCTTCACAAAAGCTCCCTTGAGTGTAAAAATCAGATACACCCACACCCACAGACACACACACACACACACTAGTTGCCTTTATCCTCCAACTTGTTAACTTATTTAACACTGTCTGGGTGTGTATGTAGTGAATTGTGAAAAACAATACTATACAATTATTATATGCAATACTATATTTTGTTTAGTGGAGCTCTCATGTGGCCTAAAAGGATAAAGCCATGTATTAGAATGATAAATATTTCATTCTGGATACTGATTATCTCTAGAGGAGAAGGGAGGGTTGCAGTTAGAAAGGAGTAAAGTTTTTTCTTAACCTCGATTAATTGTATAGCTTTCTATGTTTTTCAGATATGAAATATCTGAAATATGAATTTCATAAGCAGCAGAACTTTTAAGAGATACAGTGTTTACCATAAATAAAATCCGTACTCATCTTGGCAAATGTTTAATATTATGCCAAGTGCAGAGTTTAAAAATGTCAATTCCTACCAATCCCATCATCTTTAAAATTCACATTTTGCTGTTTCATTCCATTATTTTTTCTGTGCATGCAAATGTAATACATATTCATTTCAGATAACTATTATCGTAACAAATATCGAGTTCAGTATTCTGTTTTTTGTTTTTGTTGTTTTTGCTTTTATCTTAATCTTTACCTTAAGTAATGGCACGTGGAGGACGAGTTCTGATTAAATGACAAGGTATGAGATGATCTTACTTTACTTATTAATGAACACATAACGAGCTGACCGAGATCCATGTCTTGAGCAATGAATTTGATTGAAAATGCCAAATTAATTGCATATTAAATAATGTTATATGTATGGATCTGTTCATGTGCTTTCTATAATTCTTTTAATATGTACATCAACCACTCTATCCAATAGTTATAAAATCATAGGTTCTCAGAAAATTGTAATACCTGGCAATGTAATCCCCACTCCTATCATTCACCCTTTGAATGAGTGGTAGGAATGATAATAATAAACAACCACAAAAGATATCAGTAATTGTAGAGCACAAAGTAGATAAAATGTTTGATCAACATCGTGCGACCAGAAAGTAATGGTTCCCATGGTCAAATCCAGGTCCATCTGACCCCAAATCCCATGCCTCTCACCCCTGTTTCTATATTGAGAGTTCTTCTGTGTTAGGCTGGAGGCCAGCAGAGGGGAAGAGAATCACTCAAGGTCGTGTGGTCAGTTGATGGGTCTGGCAGCAGACACAGTTTGATGACAGTCATCTTCTGTCTAGCTGACCTGTTCCTATTCTATGCTCTTCTGTACTATTTCTTCTTCTTGGGGTTTAATAAGAAATTGCTTCTGGTCGAACTAGAAGGCAGATAGGGAGAAAGGAAAGCAAGTGGAAAAGAGGAAATGATGAGATGGGACCAAAGTTCACTTCTTGCTCCTCCATTTCCAGATGTGGGCTGTATCAAATCTTCTATTTTATGGGACGGAGGAGGCAGAGTGGGCTGGGAGTAATTTATATCAAAGTCCTACCACATGCCAGACATTCTTTCAGGTTTTCTCCTTTTCTTCTTAAAACAACTCTGTGAAGAAGGCACCCTTACTTCCATTTTAGAGATGGCCAACATCAGACTCACAGAAATATGTAAATTTTCCAGAGTCAAATATCTACCACTTTCCTTCTTCACAGACCAAGCAGCGGCCTTCCATTTAGATGATGGATTTCCAGGGCTTAAGGACTGATGGTGAGAAACTCCCCTGATGTTGAACCTGGGCTGTGTCATGCTCCCACTGGTCATGAAGATGATGGTGGGGATGAAATCCTGCCCCGTGGGACAGGAGGCCTGAGTGTGGGGGCCACATGGACTGGCTGATTCCTGAGGTGTTGAACTGGACCCAGGAAGCAGCACAAGCTGTTGCCCTTTGGAAAGGGAACTTGAATGGTAGGATATTAACATGTACAACTACTATATGAAGGGTGTTTTACATTTCATCTCATTTAATCGTAACAACTCTATTCAAGACCAATACTTATCAAAGATCAGCAAACAGAAGTTAAATGTTAAGTAACATGACCTAGGAAACAACCTTACCAGTTACTGCTCCAGAACTCACAACCTGAGGTATTTTCCCCTGTGTTCTGTGAGCTGATATTCAGTATACCTCAAAGCGTTATTATTCAGTTGCTCTTTTTAAAACAATGTGCTGAAGCACTATTTAAATATTTAAAATCACTATAAAATGCAAAATGCCATGTTAATAGCAAAAGTTAAAAATCAAGTTGCGTGTGAAAAGTTGAGGAAATTATTTACCACCTATCTTCTGACATAGAGTTTATATATTTGATGTATGAAGTACTCCTAATCAATAGAGATGGGTCAAAGATATCAAGGGAGCATGTACATCTAAAGCAATGTAAATGTCCAATAAACATTGGAAAAATGCCAAATGAAACAAATTAAATAAAATGAAAATGAATCATCTTAAGTAAAACAGAGAATTGTAAAATATAATGTAGGATATGATTGCATTCTGCAAAAGAATATATATCAACATGAGTGTATAAGTTATGTGTGTAACTATGTGCATTACACACAGGAAACTATGGAAAACAGGCACAAATAAATTAATAGAGGCTATCTTTGTATTATGTCGGTCAGAAGGTGGGGCTATAGGGAGAGACAGAATAATTTGTTTCTAAATATACATTTCTATATTGTTTCATAACTGATACCCAAGGAAAGGTATTAATTGGTAATCTGACAAAGTTATTGAGATAAAGTTTTGTAAACACGAGAATCTGCAAATAGAGTCACAAAATGACAGTACAGGAATACATTTACTGACTTAGAAATATGTTCATATACCGCTGCATAAAAATAGTACATTAAAAAGGTTTCTTTGACAAAAGAAGTGAACAGACATTTCTCCAAAGAAGATATACAGATGGCCAACAGACACATGAAAAGATGTTCAAAATCATTAACTATCAGGGAAATGCAAATCAAAACTACAATGAGATACCACCTCATGCCCGTCAAAATGGCTATAATTAACAAGACAGGAAACAACATGTGTTGGAGAGGATGTGGAGAGAAGGGAACTCTCATACGCTGCTGGTGGGAGTGCAAACTGGTGCAGCCACTATGGAAAACAGTATGGAGATTCCTCAAAAAATCATAGGATCCAGCTATTCCACTGCTGGGTATTTATCCAAAGAACTTGAAAACATCAATGCATAAAGATACATACACCCCTGTGTTCATTGCAGCGTTATTCGCAATAGCCAAGACTTGGAAGCAACCTAAGTGCCCATCAAGGGACGAATGGATAAAGAAGCTGTGGTATATATACACAATGGAATACTACTCAGCCATAAGAAACGGTGACATCCAGCCATTTGTGACAACACGGATGGACATTGAGGGTATTATGCAAAGTAAAATAAGTCAGAGGGAGAAGGTCAAATACCGTATGATCTCCCTCATTAAGTAGTAGATAATAACAGCAACAGACAAACACATAAAGACAGAGATTGGATTGGTGGTTACCAGAGGGGAAGGGGGGAGGGAGGAGGGCGAAAGGGATAATTCGGCACATGTGTGTGGTGATGGGTTGTAATTAGTATTTGGGTGGTGAACATGATGTAATCTATGCATAAATAGATGTATAATGATGTACACCTGAAATTTACGCAATGTTATAAACCAATGTTACTGCAATAAACAAAAAAAATTTTAAAAAAAGGTTTCTTTGGTAATAATTCAATGTGCGTGTACTGGTGTAAGTTAGAGTATATTTTTATTTTAAATTTCCATTTCTGTAGGGTTTAAAATATGGAGATTTTTTTTGTGTGTGAGGAAGATTAGCTCTGAGCTAACATCTGTCGCCAATCCTCCTCTTTTTGCTTAGGAAGGCTGGCCCTGGGCTAACATCCGTGCCCATCTTCCTCCACTTTATATGGGACGCCACCACAGCATGGCTTCACAGGTGGTGCCTCGATGCGCGCCTGGCATCCAAACCCCGGGCCGCCGCAGTGGAGTATACACACACTTAACCGCTACACCACCGGGCCAGCCACTAAAATATGGAGATTTTTGAATGAAAGGTTGTAAATATAAATTATTTGGAACTGATTTTATATATGATGCTTTTATGTTTATTGTTTCAGAAATATATTCACAGTACAGGTTTTATGGGTAAAGAAGCATATCAGGACAATTTATATGACAGTGTTCATGTGTGTGTGGGTATCTGTGCGTTTCTATGTCTCAACCTTCTTCACAGCATTATCCGTGCACTAACTCATGCAACTTTCTATTTAGTTCACTAAGAGGCTGGACTTCCAGCCCCAGGGCTTGAAGGTCCCAAGAGGGACATAAATATAGAAAGATCACTGTCCATGTCTGGAAAAGTCCAGAAAGCTTTGGCCTATACAATGGAATCCATACATTTCTCACACTCCCCTCAAATCTCCTACCCTTTACCAAGCCCCTAGTTGAGACTTGTGCACCTGCAGTTCTGACTCTGATCCCCAGGTGACATCTTTCTCCATTTTCTGTGGGTTATTTTTTCCCAATGGAAAGCCATAATTTTTAGAAACAGAAGCAAAATATTTTCTTTGAAGTAGACTACAAAACAATAAGTACACTGTGATCTCAACTTTCTTTGAAAAAGTCATGTGTATAAAAAGACTGAGAGGATAGATACTTAGTTTGATTTCCTGCTTACTCCTGCATCTGCATCTCATTAATTGATTAATGTGTATTAATGTAGTCTACTCTATGTCAGGCACTGTTGTCCAATTCCTTATCTGCATCCCAAGAGGGAACCTCTCTGGACATGTAGACCTCCATAACTAGAAATGTCCAGAGAGAGTAAGATGGATTTTAGTGTCCACCCTATGGGGTGGTGATGTATGACCTCAAATGGACTCCATTTCAAGCAAGATTAGTCCAAGCTTGACCTTGAATCCTGGAAACCCCGCACTGAATCAGAAAATTATGCAATTGAGTGGCGAGATGCTGCTACCTTGGGAAACTGAGGCAACTTGTAACCCAAACATTTGTCCTGTTGCATAGCATTGACAGGCTACTATCTTCTCCAGACAGGATCTCTCCTGTCCTGGAGAGTGAAGGATGAGGCAACCTTTCTTGGTTCTTCTCATGGTTGTGAACTAGGGGTTTTACTTTCTCCATTATCCTTTCATTAGTTCAAAGTGGTAGATTTCTGAACTCATTATGTGTCTGTCTTATCTCTAGGAGGGTGGTTTCTCCCATTTAGTCATGTAAGGGTCCATGTGAGATGACATGAAGTTTCTGCTACCTGTAAGGCCTCCTCTCCCAGTTAAGGGAAACTGCATGGACTTCTTGTTATTTAGGACTCAGCTCAAATGTCACTTCCTGAGAAAGAGCTTCACTGAGAATACTAACTATAATAATCTCTGTCCAAGTCAATTTCTACTGTACTTACGTGTTTTTCTTCAAAGCAAAAATCTCTATATGAAATTATCCCAGTTATTAATTTCTTTTCCTACTTACTGCCAGTTTTCCCACTCTAGAATGAAAACTCCAAAGACCCTGACTGGCTTGTTTCTGTGCTGTGTCCCCAGCGACTCATGTATAAGTCACTGAATAAATATTACTTAACTAAAAGAATTATTACCCATTTGACACACTGGAGTAGATAAATAATTAAAGCTGAGTGGCAGGAATAATTGACAACAAAATTAGATCTCAGAAGATTCGAAAATTTAAGAAGTCTTTGGTATAAATTTACAGCAATACCTTTCAAACTTGAATGAGTACCCTAACCAATTGAAGAAATTACTCAAAATGTAGACACCTCCCACCCCACCTTCCTGGTTTCAATTCAGCTGACCTATAGTGGGCCTTGGAATCTGGAATTTTAACAATCATTCCTTGATGATTTTGATGAAGAGGTCCATGGACCACACTTGAAAAAATCCTGACCTAAATATTTAACAATTGTGTACCATTAATTTAATGCCTACAATGCATAGTTCTGTGGTATCTGGAGTGGGACTGTTATCTGTGCACAGTGGTACAGAGTTCTGCGGTATCTGGACAAAGTGCACTAGTACTTCCCTCTCACCTAAGAACACAGATTACTTTCCCAGATGGGATCACACTTGAACTCCACAACATTACTCGGTGGTTGGGAGGATTGGGTATTGGTATTCTGCTGTATAGACAAGGCTGTGTATTAAACATTACTTTTTATTCTTATGCTTTGACATCTGGGGCCTTACTGACCCTGGAGGGACTGTCCCTCCCAGGGCTAGCTAATCTCTATAGATAGTAAACAACTGGAGTGTTTCTTTCATATGCAAACCAATGAATCATGAACCCACATCCCCAATACCTCCTCTATTAGGCTCTCAAACTCATCAACAATATACCGCTGCCCTAATCATCACATGGCCAGACAACTAGGGACAAACCGTATGCCGCAGAGCCCACAAAAATTACTCAGACTAGCTAATCTTATGCTTACCCTGCCTTGCCCATTCTTTCTTAGAGAAACCACAATAAATATTCTTGCCCATCATTTCTTCTCATTCTCTCTGCCCCCGACAGACCCTGGTGCTTCCCCACATGGCCTCTATGTGGCATGAAATGCCCCCTCTTCTTGAGACTGGTGAGTAACAAACTATCTTTTCAATGGAAATCATCTCTTAATCTGTTAGCCTCGCCATATCTGAATAGAAATAAAACTAACATTTTAAAAGAGGCTGGTAGAAGGGTATGACTTACTTAACGTGTCCCAATATTGAGACCCTGATCTCTTCATTCTTGTTCCAGTAACATATCTAGCAAACTCAACATCACACGTGGTTCTTCTCTACCATTTCCTGTTTCTCACACAGAATTCACACGCTTCTCTGATGTTACGCCAAAAGTAAAACTACGAGGATAAGAAAGCACATGAAATAGAAAGGAAAGTGAAAGGATGGGAAAGCACATGAAAAACAGGGGAAAAAAGTGAGGATGTCCTTGCCTGTCCCCACTCAGTCCACTGGAAGCTGTGCAATGATGCTTTGCCTGTTCCCCAGCTCCATCACACAGCCCCCTCCCACACACGCAGTGACACTGAAGCTCACACTTCATGGAAATGAGGGCTTATTTCTTCTTGCTGTTACATTTCCAAGTATTCTCTTTGGTAGCCATGCTATTTAATGTCAGAGGCATCGCACTGACAGAATGAAGGTGGAAAAGTGGGAATGGGTAAGTGATATTTGCTGAGGGAGGGTCTACTAGATGCCACATGCTGTAGGTTATTTTCAGACATTTTTCTTCAAGTCCTCAGAGTGAAACTTTGAGGTGGGTGTAATTACTTCTTTTCTACAGATGAGGAACTAGTTAGGCTCAGAGAGGAAAGTAAGTGCTCATAGAACTCTAGGGAGGTGTCAAATGAACACAGAGGCCAACTTGAAGGGGCTTCCACTGGCCAATTTTGGGACAATTTGAACATGAAAATAAATAATGATTCTAAATTGGTTACTTTTTGAGCAAAATAGGAATCAATGGGTCATGTTGATATAAATAAATGAAGACATACATAAATAATTAAATAAGAGAGAAAGGAAAGCTCACTCTAAAGATGAAAGCCAAATAATAAATATAGGAGGAAGAAAGAATTAGAAAAGCAACATTTGACGGCTATCATAGTAATAAGTGACTCATGCAAAAATTATAAATGGATGCTGATTCTGCATCAAATCTCAAAGCAGTCACTGAGCCAGAACAGTACCCAAGCTTGGCCAATTAAAGATGGAAAACTGTTTAATACTTAGGAATAATCTGTCCAAGATGCGCAAGGTCTGTACACTGAAAACTACAAAACATTTCTGAGAGCAATTAAAGAAGACGTGCATAAATGGACAGACATACCGTCTTCTTGGGTCTGAACACTCAGTATTGTTAGGATGAAATTCTCCCCAAACTGATTTATATGTTCAATGCAACCCCAATGAAAATCCTACTAGAAGTTTTTAAAGAAATGGACAAGCTGATTGTAAAATTCATGTGTAAATGCAAAAGATCTTGATTAAGAAAAAGAACTTTCAAAAAAAAAGAACAAAGTTAGTGGACAAACACTATTTGATTTCAAGAGTCATGGTAAACCTGCAGTAATAATGACAGTGTGGTATTAGCATCGAGAGAGACACATAGCTCAGGGGAGCAGAATAAAGTGTCTAGCAATAGATTAGCACATATATGGAAAACTAATTTTTGATAAAAGTTCAAAACAATTCAGTAGTGGACAACAAATAGTCTTTTCAAAAAATGGTGCTGGAACAAGTGAATATCTACATGCAAAAATGAATTTTGATTCTTATTTTGCACCATGTACAAAAATCAATTAAAATGGATCATAGATTTAAAAATAAAACCTAAAACTGTGAAACTTTTAGAGGAAAACAGGAGAAAATCCTTTTGGCCTTAAGTTAGGTGAAGATTTCTTTGTTATGACACCAAAAGCACAATCTATAAGTGAACAAATTGAGAAAATGAACCTCTTCAAAATTAAAAACTTCTGCACTTCCCTAAACAATGTTGAGAGAATGAAAAGAAAAGCCACTGAATGGTGGAAACTATTTGCTAACCATATATGTGATAAAGGACTTGTATTCAGAATATAGAAAATCTGTCAAAAGTCAGTAAGAAGAGATTGATGTAAGCAAGATGGTGGAATAGGAAGCATCAGAAAGAAAAAAATACTTAGGGATATACTTAATCAAGTAGGTGACTTATACACTGAAAATTGGTAAACAATGGTGAAAGAAACTGAAGAAGATGTAAACAGATGGAAAGACCCATGTTCATGGATTGGAAGACAAAATTGTTGACATGTCCTTACTACCCGAAGTTATCTACAGATTCAATGCAATACTTATAAAAAATCCAATGGCACTTTTGCAGAAACAAAAAAAATCATTGTAAAATCCACATGTAATTTCAAAGGACCCCAAATAGCCAAAACCATCTTTAAACAGAAAAACAAAGCTGTAGGCCTCACGATTCCTGATTTCAAAACATATTACAAAGGTACAGTAATCAAAACAGCATGATATTTATACAAAGACAAACATATAGATCAACGGAACAGAATAAATTGCCCAGAAATAAACCCTCACAATATGGTGAAGTGATCTTTGACAAGGGTGTCAAGGTCACATAATAAAGAAAGGATAGTTTCTTCAACAGATGGTGTTGAGAAAACTGGATATCCACATGCTAAAGACTGAAGTTGGATCCTCACACTATACACAAAAAGTAACTCAAAATGGATAAAAGATGGAAATGTAAGACCTGAAACTATAAAACTCCTAGAAGAAGGCCAGCCCCAGTGGCCTAGAGATTGAGTTTGGAGTGCTCTACTTCAACAGTCTGGGTTCAGTTCCCAGGAACAGACCTATACCACTCATCTGTCAGTGGCCATGCTGTGGTGGCAGCTCACATACAAAAAGAGGAAGATTGGCAACAGATGTTAGCTCAGGGCAACTCTTCCTCAGCAAAAACCAAACAAACAAACAAAACTGTACTAAAAAAACTCCTAGAAGAAAACATAGGGGAAAATTTTCAAGACACTTGATTTGGAAAGCATTTCTTGAATATGACACCAAAAGCATAGGCAAAAATAGTCAAATGGGACTACATCAAACTTAAAAACTTCTGCACAGCAAAGGAAACAACCAACAGAGTGAAAAGGCAAGCTATGGAATGAGAGAAAATGTAACCATATATAAGGGGTTCCTACAACTCAACAACAAAAAATCAAATGACCCAATTAAAAAATGGACAAAGGACTTGAACAGACATTTTTCCTAAGAAGACATACAAACGGGCAACGAGCACATGAAAAAATGCTCACCATCACTAATCATTAGGGAAATGTTAATCAAAACTGAATTTGATATCACTCCACACCTGCTAGGGTGTCTACTACCAAATAAAACAGAAAATAACAAGTGCAGGCTAAGATGGGGAGAAAACAAAACTCTTATGCACTGTTGGTGGGTATGTAAACTGGTGCAGGGGCTATGGGAAACTGCAGGGAGGCTCCTCAAAATTTCAACATAGAATGACCATGTGATCCAGCAATTCCACTTTTGGTATATATCCAAAAGAATTGAAAACAGGATCTCAAAGAGATATTTGCACACCCATGCTCATCACAACATTATTCACAATAGCCAAGAGGTGAGAGTAAACCAAATGTCCATCGAGGGATGAATTGATTAAAAATGTGGTATATACAATGGAATATTATTCAGCCTTAAAAAGAAAGTTCTAAAACATGTTCCAACATGAATGAACCTTGAAGAGATTATGTTAAGTGAAATATGCCAGTCACAACAAGACAAATAATGCATTATTCCACTTATATGATGTATATAAGGTAGTCAGACTCTTAGAAACAGAAAGTAGAATGGTGGTTGCCAGGAGCTTAGGAGAGGGGAGAAAGGGGAGTTGTTGTACAATAAATATAGAGTTTCAGTTTTGCAAGTTAAAAAAATTCTAGAGATGTGTTGCTCAACAAGATTCATATAGTTAACACTACTGTATCATACACTTAAAAATAGTTAAGATGTTATGTTTTTTACCACAATAAAAAATGTCAGTGAAAAGAGATAGCTCAATAAATACATGGGTAAAAGATTTGAACAGAGACTCTATCAAAGAAGATATACAAATAGAAAATAAGCATATGAAAGTATGCTCACAATCATTAGTAATTAGGGAACTGTAAATTAAAACTACGACGAGATATCATACAACCTTGTGAGAATGGCTACGATTGTAAACACTGACCATAGTAGGCATCGGCAAGGTTGTGGAGGATTGAACTCTCATATGGTGCTGGTGGGGATGAAAAATGGTGCTACTACTTTGGAAAATAGTTTGGCAATTTCTTACAATGTTAGTCTTACATCTACCGTATTATCCAGCCATTGCAATTCTAGTATTTATCCTAGATAAAGAAAGCATGTGTCCATGTAAAGGGACTAACACACAAATGTTCACGGTAGCTTTATTTGCCAGAGCCCCAAATTGGAAACAACCAAATATCCATCAAGAGGTGAATGGATATAACAATTTGTGGTATATCCACATACTAGAATACTGCTCAGCCATAAAAAAGGAACTACTGATACGTGCAGCAATATGGATAAATCTAAAAATAAATAGGCTGAATAAAAGGAGGAAGACACCTCTAGTAAAATAATAGAACCTTTGTGATTACATTTAGATAAAATCTAAAAGTGAAAAATAGTCTAAGGAGATAGAAGATCCTTGGTTGCCTGGGGCCAGGGCAAGATGTGGTGTGAGGCCAAGGAGCAGGGGAGGAAGCAGACCAGTAAAGAAATGAAAATGTTATATCCTGGGAAAATAATTATAATGCTATTTAAGAATGTCTGTTTTTTTAGGGAACATGGCTGAACATTATAACAGGGAAATCTCTATGGTAATTATTACTTTAGAAAATACTAAATACTTGTAACTGACATTTTAAAACACTTGCAAAATTTCTGATGTTAAAAAAAATTACTATGGAATGGAAAACATGGCTACCAGGGAGGAATCCATGTTACAATCTCAAATTGCTAGGAAGACCTTCTAACCAATTGCATATTTACACATTCATTGGAAAGAAACATGAGAATCACTGAATAATATTTTTACAGCGAGAACATTTAGGTATATTTATTCCAAATATATGTTAAAGGTCAACTTGCTTCCTCAAGCTGGACAATTCACTGCTTTCAGACAAAAGACTTCTGTAAGGTGGGTCTCAGGGCTACTACAAAGCATGTAGCTGCTGATGGAATGAATTCCACTTGCTAAAGCTCTTTTCCCATGAAGGAATCAAAGTAGCTTCTCTCCTTTGAGGCCTGTTTGCGACTCTCACAGGAGCTATTCCACAACATGCTTTTGTTCAGGTCTGTGAATTCACTGGAGCCAGGCCTCATACCCCACCAGGGATGTGAAGTGTTGGGGTCTCTTGAGGACCACTGTCTTTGAATCTGGAGCAGATGGCTCAGCACCCATCATGCAACAGATCCTCAGAACCCACCTCCATCAGACAACTGATATGAGCTTGTTACCGAGCAAGGCTTCGATCTGCTCACTGCAAGATAAAAAGCCAAGCAGGTGGTGGTAGAGGAGGAACTTTATTAAGCAATGAGCTAGCTGATCAGAAGACGGTGGACTATCATCCAAAAAAAACCTTTTTAAAGGGGAACTGATTTGGAAATGACTTAAATGAGGCAAATAGGGTTGGGGTTGGGACTCAGGAGTGACAGGTGATGGATGGATGCCTCTCTGTAGACAAAAAGTTTTGGATCTGCTGAATGCGACATTCCTGAGGAACCTAAGAAAACATCAGTTACTTTCTTATTCGGGACAGAAAGAACTGTTTTGGGTGGAGGACATAAATTTTCCGCTAACAAGTTATTCTTTCTACCAGTTACAGATTAGCTTGATTATGTGCAGTTCTATGCGTTTTTCCAAAGCATATTGTGAGAATAAAATGGGGAGGAGAGCATGTGGCCTTGGGGGCTGAAGTTCTAAGAGTCTTCTATGCAGAGGCGACTGTCTTTCATATTTCTTCATGGGTCGCATGTGCAAACTCGGGGGGAGGGGTTCTATGTGTTGCATGCAGTGGATTTTTAGCCTGTGATGTGTGAAGTTTACAATCGGTCATTTTAGCTTCTCAATGCTCTTGTGTGATGCTTAGTCAAGCGGAGGGCTGTCAGCAAGCTACTCTCTTATCAGTGATCCTCCTGCTGTTCTGCAAGGCAAGCTCAGAAACTTTGGTTACTTTGTTTCCCACGTTAGCCTTGTGGGTAGAGGCAGGATTTCATCCTAATCTAGGGAAACATTAACCCCTTCGTCCTCGGTTTCAGGCTCAGGCCATGGGCATGAAGAGCTGCACAGGGAGAGACAGATCCAGCAACCACTATGCTTTACTGGATTAACTATGTGCCCTGCACCATGCTAGGCACTGGGTTAGTGACAATGACACTAACACAATTGGGTAGGGATGATAACAACCACATATTATAATGGGCTTCTCAACAGGGCTTTTTTCTTCTCTTTTCCTCCTCTATCCCCTAACAACAAAGTTGAAAAGAAATAAGAAGTGGCCTGAATTCATGCAGACATTCATGATCCCGCAATAACCACAGGGCCATGGGCTTACTCGTGTGTTATCACTGAACGCTCACAGCGATCCTGTGGGTTAAGCATTCTTATCCCCATTTGACAGAGGGGGGAGCTGGGGATCAGAAAGAGTCGATACCTGTCTTACCTCCCGCACCCCTGCCTTTAGAAGGAAACTATCTCCAGGACACCCCTAGAGCAGGACACCATACACAGTGCAGCCTGCCAAGACCCGAATGGCTTTACCTATGAGACAGTTGGGGCACTGAGCCCCAAAGCAGGAAAGAGGTGACTTGGATCTGGGATCTCTTTGTCTCCCCAACACTACAGAATAGCTCATCCCCCACCTTCAGCTTAGTCTCAAACACCTGAAGGCATGACCCTGCTCTTCTCTCCAGGCCACATCTGTCTCTATAGAAAACTTGTCACGGTCACCATATTGACGTCAGGTTTCTATGGCAACCACAACGCTCTGGTTTGATCTCCACACTGGTAATGCCTCTGCACTGGCCTAAGGCCCTTGTTTTTTGCTGAAAGCAAATCACCTTTACTCTTCAGGCTACTAAACACTAGACTGGGATCCAGGCAACTGGCAGAACTCTGGCCATTTTTTTGGAACAAACCATGTCCCTGTCATCAGGGATTTTGTTTGCTTTAAAAAGGGACACTATGGGAGTATTATCAGTACACAGAGATCCAGTGAGGTATCCCAGGGTTCTTGCAGACAAGCTAGTTCTCTGACAATGAAGCTGTACTTCCTATAGCGTTACATCAGAAGGCTCATTGTCTGACATTAAGATTGATTGCTGGGTTCCAGGGTTGTTAGCCTGATCTATCCAGCATAAAATTTCCCATCTACTTTTCACTTCATGTTTTTTGCAGTCTGAAGATTGTTGCCAAAACTGCATTTCATCATGGGTCGCAAACGTGTGATATTCTAATTCAATAATTTCTTCTTCATTTATTAGCTGGAATTCTTATATAAAAGAAATTTCTCTTCATCAACTATTACTGGGTGATGGTGAGTATGGTATGCACCAGAAGGGTAGGATGAACGCTTAATTCTTAGGCAGTATCTCCACTTGTCAAAATAATGAGTTGTTTCCCTAGCAGCCTCCAAAGATAAGCAGTGAGTTGGTTTTGTTTTATTTTGTTTTTCTTTTAGATTGTCATCAGGAATTCATAGACATTTGTATATTTGATGTGTTTTAATCCATTGAAATTATTATTTTATTTGATGTTCAAATTGTTCTATGTTTGGCCAGTGGGAGCTTCTTCAGATTGGCTTCTGAATGTTTTTGACATGCTTTCAGATGTGATAGTTTGGCCCAGACTCATCTGTAACAAACACTACCCCAGACCTGAAATCCACCATTTCTCCAAGGAAGTGTGGTTTCCTTTCAGTGGGAAATGATTTTAGAGGAATCAATCTGGGTATTAGAATTGCTCAGTGCTACTAGATTAATCATTGTTTCTGATCTTTGCAGTTCATGGAGCCAGTAAATATGTATTATATTTTAAAGAAAATACACATCATCAGCATCTATTCTTTCTGCTCCTCCATCCCTGGAGTAACTCAATTTTAAACTTCATTTAAATTAAATACATTTAAATATAAATAGCCATGTGTGGCTAGTAGATTCTGTATTCAAATGTAGCAGCTCTATGCAATTTTGCACCTTTCTTTTTTCACTTAACACTGTATCCTTGAGCTCACTCCATAGCAGTGTAGAGGGGAGTCTCTATTGCCTTTTTTTGATAATTTTCTTATTCCTATTTGTGGCTTTTCTTTTCCACTTACATAAGTCCCTTTAGCATTTCTTGTAAGGTTTGTTTATTAGTGATAAACTCCTTTAATTTTTGCTTGTCTGGGAAACTCTTTATCTCTCCTTCCATTCTGAATGGTAATCTTGCCAGATAATTTATTCTTGGCTGTAGGTTTCTTTCCCTTCAGCACTTTAAATATAACATGTCACTCCCTTCTTGCCTGTAAAGTTTCTGCTGAGAAGTCAGTTGATTGCCTTATGGGCTTTCCTTTGTCTGTAACTTGGTCTCTTTCTCTTGTGGCTTTTAGGATTCTCTCTTTATCTTTATTCTTGACATTTTAATTATAATATGTCTTGGTGTGGGCCACTTTGGCTTCATCTAGTTTGGTGCCCTGTGCTTCCTGTACCTGGATGTCTGGTTCCTTCCTAGGTTAGGAAAGTTTTCAGCTATTACTTCTTCAAATAGATTCTCTGCCCTTTTGTCTCTCTGGGCACCTATAATACAGATTTTAGTGCACTTGACGTTGTCCCAGAGGTCCCTTAGACAGTCCTTGTTCTTTTTAATTCTTCTTTCTTTTTTCTGTTCAGCTTGGGTGATTTCCTCTAGTCTTTTGTCCAGCTCACTGATTTGTTCTTCTGTATCATCTACTCTGCTATTGAGTCCCTCTAGTGAATTTTTCATTTCCAGTATTGTATTCTTCACTTTTTATATTTTGCAATTCTTTGTTGAAGTTCTCTCTGAATTCATCCATTTTTCTCCCAAGATCAGTGAGCATCCTTATGACTATTAGTTTGTACTCTTTATCAGGTAGATTGTTTATCTGTGTTTCATTTAGTTCTTTTTCTGAGGATTTGTCCTGTTCCCTTATTTGGAACATATTCCTTTGTCTCCTCATTTTGCATCTTTCTCTGTGCTTGTGTCTATGTGTTAGGTAGATTAGCTATGTCACTCGATCTTGGAGAGGTGCCCTTAGGTAATAGGTGCCTTATGATGCCCAGCAGTGTCCTTCCCTCTCGTCACCAGTTCAAAACATTCCAGAAGTGTTCCCTGTGTGGGCTATGTGTGCCCTTCTGTTGTCGCAGGGTTGCTCTTGCTGCAAGTGCATGGGGAAGCTAGGCTGTCCCCCTGGCCGGCTGGTTGTAATGCTCAGCTGTGTGCAGCTGCTGTGGTCCCTTCAGTCACTTTATCAGGCATGGGGAGCCCCAGCACAGTTGGCTGCAAGGTCTAATAGCACATTCCTGCTGCGGTTTTTCTGTTAAGTGAGTAGTCCCCAAGTGTGGCTGATTGCTTGGCTCAGGGGCTTACAATTGCTGTAGGTCTCAGGCCTGCAAGGCTGTTGTCAGCTCTCTCAGGATTGCAGCTGGGTGGGGTTGGCACCAGGTGTGGCAGCACACAACTGTTTCAGCCGTTGGAAGGTGGGGCCGATCCCCTATGTGGTTCTTGCAATGACGTGCCCAGAGCCTATCAAGTGAGTCTCTTTTCACGAAAGGACTGTGCACTTTTCTTTCTGGTGATTTTAGGTGCTGTCTGAAATGGGTCAATTTGTGCATGGGCCCTTTAAGAGCAGGTTTTTCTTTCCCTTATGTCCAATAGCTTTTCTGGGAATATTCTCTGTTGTTGTTAATAGCCAGCAAAACCAGATATTATGACACTCATCTCGGTTGTGCTGAGTCTAAAAGCTGCTTCTTGTGGCAAAGCTCTCCTTCTCAGATCCCCCACTCCTCCAGGAAAAGGTTTGTACCTTAAGATTGCTCCCGGCCATGAAGCACCACAGCTAGAACATGGCTTTTTCCTCTCCAGGAAGGAATTTTTGCCTCTTCCACCTCAGTCAGCACTGTCCCTTGTTGAGGGTGTTCTTTTTATCCAGTTTTCAGTTCTCTCTCAGAGGTAATTGTTCCAAGAGTAGTTGTAAATTTATTGTGTCTGTTGGAGGAGGTGATTTCAGAGTCCTCTTATGCTGCTATCTTCCCAGCAACCACTCTATTGCCTTTTATAGTGACATAGTACTGTCTGATGTAGATGTACATTATATTATTCAACCATCTCCCTATTGGTGAATATTAGTCTTGTTTCTAATCTTCTAATGTTAGGAATTGTTCTTCCTAGTATTGCCTTGTGCTTATGCCTTTTTTCTTTTTGCATTGTCTATTTTGGATAGATTCTTAGAAGAGAGATTGCTGATTCCAAGAGTAAATACCTAAGTAATTTTACTAGATAATATCAAATCACCTGTATAGGTGTTGTTCTATCAAAAGCTGTTGTATAATGTTTGGGAACATGTTAAGACCAGTGAATTTCAGGAATATAGGCTCATTGCCACACTTCATTTGCTGTGAAGTGAGTTCATTATTCAGAAGCAATGCTATGTGGAATACCATTACAGTGGATAAGTCATTCTGTAAGTCCAAGGATGGTAGTTTTGGCAGTAGCTTTGTGTGCAAGGAAGGCAAATCCACATCCAGAGTATTCCAGTAAGAACATATTCCAGTAAGAACAAAATGCTGCCCCTTCCGTGATAGAAGTGATCTAACATAATCATCTTGACCCCAGCTAGCTGGCTGTTTACACCCAAGGAATGGTGCCATATCAGGGACTCATTGTTGGTCTCTGGTGCTGGCATACTGAGGACTCAGCAGTGGCTATAGCCAGGTTTATCTTGGTAAATGAAGTCATGGGTTGTGGACAATGGTTTGGCTGGAAGGTCAAAGATATGGAAGAAACGTAATTGGAAAACTGGTGACAAAGAAGTCTGGAGAAGAGATATGTGGATAGACTTCTCTAAACGGGTGGAAAAAAAATGAAGATATTTTTGTCCCATGTGAATGCTCAGCAAAGGGTGACCTCAGGAGAGGAGGATTTTGATTGACAAATGGATAAGATGACTTGTCTTGTGGAAATCAATCAGCTTCTTTCCACGGCCACTCCTTTCGTTGCCCAATAGGCTCATGAACAAAGTGGTCATGGTGCCAGGGAAGAAGGTTATGCTGGGCTCAGCGAAATGGATGTCAAACAGTCAGCTACCTGGGGGTAGGTTGATTACACTGGATCACTTCCATCATGGAAGGAGCAGCATTTTCTTCTTACTGGAATATATTCTTACTGGAATACTCTGGATACGGATCTGCATTCCCTGCACTCAATTTCTGCCCAAATTACCATCCTTGCACTTACCGAATGCCTTATCCACTGTGGATCCACCGTGAATCTGCTATCCACTTATAGAATTCCACACAGCGTTGGTTCTGACCAAGGAACTCACGTCACAGCACACGAGGTGCACAAATGGGCCTTGCTCATGAAATTTACTGGTCTTACCATGTTCTCCACAACCATGCAGTAGCTGGTTTGGTAGAAAGGTGTATTGGCTTTTTGAAGACTCAGTTACAGTGCCAGCCAGGTGGAAATACATTGCAGGGCTGGAACAAGGTTCTCCATGAGGCTGTATATACTCTAAATCAGCATCCAATATATAGTGCTATTTCTCTCATAGCTAGGATTCAAGGGTATAAGAATCATTGCTTGGACATGGAAGTGGTACCACTCACTATTATCTCTAGCAATCCACTAGCAAAATTTTTGCTTTCTATTCCTGCCACTTTGTGCTCTCCTGTCTACAGGTCTTAGTTCTAAAGGGAGGAATGCTTCCACCAATAGGCACAACAATGATTCCATTAAACTTGAAGTTAAGACTGCCACCCAGCCATTATGGGCCCCTCATGCCTCTGAATCAACAGAAAAAGAATGGATTTACTGTACTGGGTGGGATGACTAGTCCTGATTAAAAGGGGGAATTGGACTGCTCCTCCACAATGGAAGTAACAAAATTTATGTCTGGAATACAGGATATCCCTTAGAGTATCTAATAGTATTACTGTGCCCTGTGATTCAAGTCAATGTAAAACAACAACAACGCAATTCAGGAAGGACTACTAATGGTTCAGATCCTTCAGTAGTGAAGGATTGGGTACTCCACCAGGCAAAGAACCACGACAGCTGAAGGAAAAGGAATATGGAATGGTTAGTGGAAGAATGTAATTATAAGTACTAGCTACTAGTTTCTTTTCGGAGATGTTCAGTGGTTTACAAAGTGGACCCACAATGCCCCATTTCTTTGTCTCTAAATGCATCTTTCTGCCAACATACTGCAGGTAAGGATTAATGAAAATGCAAAGCATGATTCCTGGGCTTCCTTGAGTCCTCTGAGTTTGGAGCAGAAGGTTTTAATACCCAGTGCGTGGATCTAACAAAATATAATTAATGGTGTTAAGACAAATTGAAACATATGGAAAGTATTGTGTTACAATAGAGATATTTTGTAAGGGAAAAAGAAAGAGCATTGAGGCTAAAGTAACTGAGTTTCCAAGGAGATGATGTCAGATCCTATGTACTTATAAAATGGGCAAAATGTGTGTCCTTATCTTAGGATATTTACCATTAGTTTATTGATTCATACATGTATGGTAATAGGTGCCCTGAGCAGTGGTGAGTGTCTGCATGCTCAATTCTTTCCATTGACATGGTCAATAAAGTCCCTTTACTACCCACCGTTTATGCAATATAGTCTTCAATATCTCCTCTACGTACATTGAGAAACGTATCAGAGAGTGTTATGTGTTTCAAAGGGAGAAGGAAAGTCTACTAATTTAACCATATTTTTGTTCTTTCTCTTGTTCTTTCTTCCTTCCAGATGTTCCTAGATTCCTTCTTTTATCAATACCCATCTGTTTTAAGAAACTTCTTTAGCAATTCTTTTAGGATACATCTGCTGGTGACAAATTCTCATAGTTTTTCTTCACCTTAGAATGTCTTTATATTTCCATTAATTCTTGAAGGATAATTTACCCAGTTATAAAATCTGAGATTGACAGTTCTTTTCCTTTAGCACTTGAAAAATGCCATTTCTTTATGGTTTTGATGGCTCTTTGGTCTCATCATGGCTTCTGATGAGAAATTTGGCATCCTTTGTATTGTTTTCTCCTATAGATAATGAATTTTTTCTCTATCTCTGCTTATAAGATTTTTTTTCTTTTTGTGTGTGTGTGTGTGTGTGTGTGTGTGTGTGAGGAAGATCAGCCCTGAGCTAACATCCATGCCAATCTTCCTCTTTTTGCTGAGGAAGACTGGCCCTGAGCTAACATCTATTGCCCATCTTCCTCCTTTTTTCTCTTTTTCTCCCCAAAGCCCCAGTAGATAGTTGTATGTTGTAGTTGCACATCCTGCTAGTTGCTGTATGTGGGACACCGCCTCAGCATGGCGGGACAAGTGGTGCATCAGTGTGTGCCTGGGATCCAAGCCCAGGCCACCAGTAGTGGAGAGCGCACACTTAACTGCTAAGCCACTGGGCCGGCCCCAAGATTTTTTTCTTTGTCTTTATTTTTCTGAAGTTTGATAATATGTTTTTTAATGGGTTTCTTTAGGTTTATTCTGTTTGGGATTTTCTCACCTTCTTTAGGTCTTTTGCCAAATTTGAAGGCTGTCAGCCATTATTTGTTCCAATTCTTTTTCTCTCATGCACTTTCTCCTCTCCACCCAGGACAACAGTGACATGAATATTAAATATTTTGTTATAGTCTTACAGGTCCTTGAGGTTTCATTCTATTTTTTTTAGTCTATGTTCTCTGTTATTCAAATTGATTAATTTCTACCATTCTATCTTCAGTTTCACTGAATCTTTTCTCTTTCATTGTCGTTCTTCTGTTGAGTTAATCCATTCAGTTTTTATTTCAGTTATTGTATACTTCATTTGGTGGTTAATTTTATGTGTCATCTTAGCTGGGCCACACTATCCAGGTATTTGGTCCAAAATTATTCTCGATGTTTCTGTGAAGATATTTTTTGGATGAAATTATCATTTAAATTGGTGTATGTTCAGTAAAACAGATTACCTTCATAATGTGAGTGAGCCTCATCCAATCAGTTGAAGGTGTTAATAGAACAAAGACTGACACCCCCTGAGCAAGAAGGAATTCTGCCAGCAGAATGCCTTTGGACTTGAACTGCAACTGTTCCCAATTCCTAAACCTGGCAGCCTACTCTGCAGATTTTGGACTTACCAAGCTTCAAACATCATCTGAGCCAATTCCTTAAAATAAATCTCAGTCTCTGTCTCTCTCTCTCTTTCTGTGTGTATATATGTACATATTCCTCTCCCCTGGAGAACCCTGACTAATATATTTCAGTTCTAAAATTGTGCAGCTTATTCTAAGAATGCAAACGTGTTGCAATGTCAAGAAATCCAATAATCTAGTCTATTGTATAAATAGAGCCAAAGACAAAAATTACATGATCACCTCCATAGATGCAGAAAAGGTATTTGACAACATCAATATCCACACATGTTCATCCATTTATCCGTTCATGTAAAAGAACTCAAGGCAATAGGAATTGGTGGATACTTTCTTAACAAGAATTATATATGTATATATATATCTCCCTCAGACAAATAGCCAGCATCCTATTAGAGGAGAAAACTAAAGGCTATCTTTAAAAAGACAAAAACAAGACAAGATGCCCATTATCTTCTCTAATATTTGAAATTGTGAGGTTGATATTATGAATACAATTAACAAGAGCAAGCAATTAGAACCAAAGGAAGAGGCAAAATTCTCTATATTTGCTGATGATATGATTACACATTGAAAAACCCAAAGAAACAATGGAAAAACTACAACAAACAAAACAAGAATTTAGGAAAGTAGCAGATTATACTATCAACATCAAAACTCTAACCAGCCTTCATATGTAGAAACAAACAAAAAAATTAGAAGGCATAATGGACAAGAAGAAAATGATTGGGCACAAACTTAGGGAGCAATGACCAGTATCTAAAAAAGCATAAAATTAGACTTGAGGAAGTAGAACGACATATAATATTCTTAGGTAAGAACTCAGTATCATAAAGGTGCCAGTTACCCTAAGTTAATTTATTAATTTTATGATATCCCAATAAAATACAATTAGCTCTTTCTATGGGCTTAGATAAGTTCATTATAAAATTAATTTGGCTGAATAAACAGCTAGAATAGCCAAATAAACTTGAAAAAGTAGAGTGATGGGGGGTGTGGCAGTTGGTCCTATCCAATACTAAAGCATATAATAAAATATGTATAATATAAGAGGATGGTATTGGCTCACGAATTGACAGAAAGACCAATGAAGCAGAAGAGAAGATACTTTTATAAACCTAATTATATTTGGAAATTTAGAAAGTGATTAAGGCAATATTTAAAATCATTGGAGATATGAATGATTTAGAAGTGATATTGTGATAACTAAATAACCATACATTTAAAAAGGTAAAAATGGTCCCATTACTCTGTCCTAAATCAGGATAAATTTCAAATAGTTAAAGTTTAAGTGTGAAAATGAAACCATACAATAAAAGAAAACATAGGTGAATTCCTCTATAATATGGAGAAAACTTTCCTAAGTATGACTCAAATCCAGGACCATTAGGTGACAGGACACAGAATGAATCCCAGGTTTTGAGGGAATTTGGTCTTGTGATATTTGTGACTACTGACCCCATTCTTTCCACTCAATGATTCATCTTCCCACTCTGGTCCAATCATCAACAAGTAGATGTCTACTGAGTATCTACCATGCTCCACCCCCAGTGGTCTTCTGCTGTTAAAGAGCAAGATATGTGCCCACAAGGTCCTGCAAGCAATAATGGTGCTCTATAGTCCCGTCTGATACACATGAAACTGTTCCAAAGAAATCTTTGAGGCAGGGCATTTGGAAATGCTTAATAGCTTTCTACATTAGTTCCCCATCCCTTGTTAGAACATGGAGTGTTTTCCTTTTTTTGAGGGATAATTCAGAGATTTCCCCCAGCTCCATACAGGATGTGGAGAGTAGCTCTTGCTCTCTGGAGAGGGAAGTAAAAAACGCTGCTCAATAAGTATAGGTCTCTCTACCCTTAGGACCAGGTAAAAATGACACAGGAGGTAAAGGTTCTCACTGTCTCTTACGCTACAGGGGCCCTGGATTGTTGGTGAGGACTTGGATCAAGGCTGGCTAATAGGATGCTGGTTTGGGACTCATTTGCCACAGAAGAATGGCTAGTGTCTCTAGAGCAACGTCCTTGATGTGCTTTCCCATACACTTGGTAAAACTTGAACTGGAGTCCAGGCCTGCTGACCTCAAGTCCTGTGCTTCCCCCCACAACTCTGTTACCTCCATAATGAGTAAAGTTCTACTCCTCTTCACTTATAAACCAGAGTCAGTTCACTCACTTTGTGCCCCCATCTCAGGAGGGCCATATTCTTCACTGACTCGGAACTTTAGACAATCATCTCAATCCAGGTTCATGGAATGCCAACTGCTAAAACCTTTCTGGGTGTTAGAATGGCAATAAACATGGAAATCTTTGAAGGATGGCACACCACTGGGCCTGCAATCACCCCTCTAGTAATGCCTTCTAAGGAAGTGGTTAAGCACATGCACGTGCACTTAGACACAGGATGACTGTCCTTTCAGATTGCTCACTTCAGTCCTCTGGCATGGGCTGAGTTTAGAGGGAGAGTGAGAGATGTCAGGGGAAAGGGAATCAGGGAGGAGGGGATGAGGAAAACAGGCTCACACTCTGTTTTCACAGCCCCAGGATTTCACCAAGGGTTTTTCATGGATAAAGAGGAAAGTCCCCCAATTCCACTGATTGATTCCCACAGTCCTTAAGACACTATCCATTCACACACAGTTTCAATCCATACATATCCCACATCCTTCTTTCTCCTCATCAGATACAATGGTTCTGTTTCCTTGATTCAAGTCCTAGAGGCTCTGCAATAGCCCAGTGCTCTATGGCAATGTTTATGCTAGATATGAGGATTGGGACTACTTCAGAACTACAGAAGAAGCAGTCTTCTAAAGTTGTAGTAAGAAGCTGTGGGTTTCCAACATTTCCCAACTTTTGGAAATGTGTTCAGCTCTATCCTGACAGCTACCTCCTCCCTACAGCTCCCAGAGTCCCAAATGGGGCAGCAGGCAGTAAGAATAGGCAACTGCCATTCACAGTGTTATAAATTTTTCAATATTATAATTTAAAAGTACTACAGCTCAATATAAAAAAAAATTAACCAATGGCTTGGGTGTCATCAAATGTCAGTGCCAAAATAAGATTAGGACAACTGGATACCTGCTGGCTTCAGGACACAATGGAGAAATATTTAGAGTAATTCTAGGTTTCACTACAGATCAGACATTCACAAAGCAGTTTCCCTGACAGACATAACCTCTCCTAACTTCCTATACCCTGATGTAAACTACGGATTTAATAATAGGTTACTCAAATACATGTTAAGATTAAAGGAGATACAATTTAGAGTACCACGTGCTTACATGAATTTTGTCAACATTGATATCCCACCCTGCAGATCATCTTTCCTATAGGAAACACTTGTTCTTCAGACTTGGCCTCTCTCTGCCACCTTAAAAACCAGTCAATTCACATTGTCTCCATACCCAGGTGTCTTGGCCCCAGGCGGAGGACTACACTTCAGCTACCACCATCATCCTCATCATCCTCATCATCCTCATCACCAAGAGGGGTTGTTGAGTGAGCACCTATGGGAGAGTGTAAAATGACCAGTCTCCAAGCCCTGATGGCCCATCATCTACATAGCAGGTCACTGACACATGAAATATTCCTCAACCTTCTTTTATTATCACTCCACCTTTGGAGGGTTTTTAGACTTTTTCCTTATCAACCCCTTTTTTCCAGAATGTGAACATTTAATACCACAGCTCAAGTGTTAACTGTTTATGTACAGTGGTCCTGTGTAGTGCCACAAACCGTAGTCATGTAATGGCTACCACCCCCCTACATTCAAACACCAATTTTCAGCTGTTGGGGATGATATGACTCCTACTGAGAATGCGTGGAACATTGTAGTTTTCCTTCTTAGTATTGTCTTTGCCTGGCTTTGGTATCAGGGTGATGTTGGCCTTGTAGAATGTGTTGGGAGGTATTCCATCTTCCTCTATTTTTTGGAATAGTTTGAGAAGGATAGGTATTAAGTCTTCTTCGAATGTTTGGTAAAATTCTCCAGAGAGGCCATCTGGTCCTGGACTTTTATTTTTTGGGAGGTTTTTGATTACTGTTTCAATCTCTTTACTTGTGGTTGGTCTATTCAGGTTCTATATTTCTTCTTGATTCAGTTTTGGGAGGTTGTATGAGTCTAGGAATTTATCAATGTCTTCTAGATTATCCAATTTTTGGTATACATTTTTTCATAGTATTCTCTTATATTCTTTTGTATTTCTGTGGTATCTGTTGCAATTTCTCCTTTTTAATTTCTAATTTTATTTATTTGAGCCTTCTCTCTTTTTTTCTTGGTGAGTATGGCTAAGGGTTTGTCAATTTTGATTATCTTCTCAAAGAACCAGCTCTTTGTTTCATTGATCCTTTCTACTGTTTTTTTAAATTTCAATTTCATATATTTCTGCTCTGATTTTTATTATTTCCCTCCTTCTGCTGACTTTAGGCTTTGTTTGTTCTTCTTTTTCTAATTCTGTTAGGTGTAGTTTGAGGTTGCTTATTTGGGCTTTTTCTTTTTTGTTAAGGTGGGCCTGTATCGCTATGAGTTTCCCTCTCAGGACTGCTTTTGCTGCATCCCATATGAGTTGGTACAGTGTATTTTCATTTTCATTTGTCTCCAGATATGCTTTGATTTCTCTTTTAATTTCATCAATGATCCATTGGTGGTTTAGTAGCATGTTTTTGAGTCTCCACAGCTTTGTCACTTTCCCGGTATTTTTCTTGTAGTTGATTTCTAACTTCATGGCATTATGGTCTGAAAAGATGCTTGTTATGATGTGAATCTTCTTAAATTTTATATAAGCATGCCTTGTTTCCCAACATATGGTCTATTCTTGAGAATGCTCCTTGTGCGCTTGAGAAAAAGGTGTAATCTGCTGTGTTTGGATGGAGTGCTCTATATATGTCTATTAAGTCCATCTCATCTAGTTTTTCATTTAGGTCCATTATTTCCTTATTTTTTTTCTGTCTGGCTTATGTGTCCATTGATGAGAGTGGGGTGTTAAGATACCCTACCTTTATTGTGTTGTTGTTAATATCTCCTTTTAGGTTTGTTAATAGTTGCTTTATGTACCTTGGGGCTCCTGTATTGGATGCATATATATTTAAAAGTGATATGTCTTCTTGGTGGCGTGTCCATTTTATCATTATATAATGCCTCTCTTTGTCTCTCATTACCTGTTTTATCTTGAAGTCAACTTTGTCTGATATAAGTATGGCAACACCTGCTTTCTTTTGTTTGCCATTAGCTTGGAGTACTGTCTTCCATCCTTTCACTCTGAGCCTGTGTTTGTCTTAAGAGCTGAGATGTGTTTCCTGGAGGCAGCATATTGCTGGGTCTTGTTTTTTAATCCATCCCACCACTCTGTGTCTTTTGAATGGACAGTTAAGTCCATTTACATTTAGGGTAATTATTGATATATGGGGGCTTGTTGTTGTTATTTTATCACTCTTCTTCCGGTTCTTTTGCATTTCTTTTGTTTCTCATCCCATGTGTTTCAGACTACCAATGCAGTTTGGTAGTTCTGTATAGGGGTTCTCTTAGTTTTCTCTTTCTTTATTGTGTGTGATTCTGTTCTGATTATTTGGTTAGTGGTTACCATGACGTTTGTATAAAAAATCTCGTGGGTTTGATAGTCCACTTTTTGATGGCCTCTTATTTCCTTAGACTAAGTCGATTTGATCCCTTTCCTCTTCCCCTTCTATGTTATTGTTGTCACATCTTATTCCTTCTTGTGTTGTGAGTTCGTGTTTAACATGATGAGGTTATATTTATGCTTGGTGTTTACCTTCCCTTGATCTTTGGTTTTATAATTAATTGTTTGCTAATCTATTTTGATAGAGGACTGCAATTTTTCTGGTTTTGTCCATCTATTTTCCTCCTTATTCAAAACTTTGAATCCCTTTTCTCTTTTTTTCCTCAGGGATGAGGGCCTTCTTGAGCACTTCTTGTAGTGGGGGTCTTGTGGCAATGAACTCCCTTAGCTTTTGTTTATCTGGGATAGTTATTATTTATCCATCATATCTGAAGGATATTTTTGCTCAATAGAGTATTCTTGGCTGAAAGTTTTTGTCCTTTAGAATTTTGAATATATTGTTCCACTCTCTCCTAGCCTGTAAAGTTTCTGTTGAGAAATTGGCTGAAAGCCTGATAGGAAATCCTTTGTATGTTTTTTTTTTTTGTCTAGCTGCCCTTAATATTTTTTCTTTGTCATTGACTTTTGCCAGCTTTACTACTATATGCCTTGGAGAGGGTCTTTTCATGTTGATATATTTAGGAAATCTATTGATTTCATTCACTGGTGTTTCCAGCTCCTTCCCCAGGTTTGGGAAGTTCTCAGATATTATTTCTTTGAACAAGTTCTCTGCTCCTTTTCCCCTCTCTTCTCATTCTGGAATACCTATAATCCTTATGTTGGATTTCCTAATTGAGTGAGATATTTCTCGGAGAGTTTCTTCATTTCTTTTTAGTCTTAGTTCTCTTTCCTCCTCCATCTGGAGCACTTCTGCATTGCTGCCCTCAATATTGCTAATTCTTTTCTCCATATTGTCAGCTCTGCTGCTTAAGGCTTCCAGATTTGTCTTTATCTCCTCTATTGTGTTTTTCATCTCTAAGATTTCTGATTGTTTGTTTTTTATAGTTTCAATCTCTTTTGTGAAGAAACTCCTGATTTCATTGAATTTTCTGTCTGTGTTTTCTTGTACTTCATTAAGCTTTTTTATGATGGCTATTTTTAATTCTCTGTCATTAAGGTTATACATTTCTGTCCTTTCCGGGTTGGATTCTGGGCTTGTCATTTTCCTTTGGGTCTGGAGATTTAATATATTTTTGCATGGTGCCTGTTGGTGTTGGCTTACCTTTCCTCATAGTGAAAATATATGGTCGCAGATTCCTCTTGCTGCCCCTGGGTGGGGGTCAAGGGCTGTGTATTCTGGCCCACCTCAATCTGTGGGCACTCTTGTCGTCCCCTGGCTGATCTGTGGTGTGGCTGAGTGGAGGCTGCTGGAGGGGGAAGCATGGAAACAGCCGGAGCTGGAGTGCAGCTAGGCCAAAGCAACTGGGGCTCAGGTGCTGGTGGGTTGAATCAGCTGCAACTGAAGTGCCACTGGGCCAAAGAAGCTGGAACTGGAGTGTGCTGGGTCAAAAAAGGAAGAGCTGGAGTCCCACTGGGCCAAAGAAGCTGGAACTGGAGTTCGCTGGGCCGAAGAAGCTGGAACTGGAGTGCACTTAGCCGAAGAAGGAGAATCTGGAGCGCCACTGGGCTGAAGAAGCTGGGACTGGAGTGCGATAGGCCAAAGTAGGGAGAGCTGGAGTACTGCTGGGCCAAAGAAGCTGGAACTGGAGTGTACTGGGCCGAAGAAGGAGGAACTGGAGTGCCACTGGGCCAAAGAAGCTGGAACTCCTTCCACTTACTCTGGAGATTCCAGCACCTCAGTCCTCGGGTGTATGGCTGCCTGGGTGCCTCAGACGTCCCCTGTCTTGTGTGAATAGCTTCTGTTGGAATATGAATGTCATTTTTGTTGTGTCTTAGAGGGGGAGAGTTCAATGGGAGAAGCTCACTCTGCGATGATGCTGACGTCACTTGCATGGAACATTGTGATGAGGACAAAAGCTGGAATCCCATCCCTGTCCCTGATATGGTGTATGATACTGGAATACTTGCTTAGGTTCTGATATCCTGCCCTTGGTCATCTATAAAAGGGGACCCACGATGCCTTCCTTACAGAACCATAGAGAGAGGTAAATGGGAAACCCCCTACAGAGGAGATGCCATGTGGTAGGACTTCAACACATGTTAGTCCTGGTCCACTTTTCTCCTCCCTCCGGGAGAGTGATGACTTTTACCTAAAGCAAACAGCAAACTGCCAAAGAGACCACCTGGAAATGTGGCAGTAAGAATTAGCACCTATTCATACTTACATAAGGAATGACGCTTTGGGGCCATTTCTGTGTTGCAGGACGGGCTTTCCGACTGATCTGGAGTGAGGGAAGAAGAAGATCATCAAACCATTTCCTTTAATTCCCCATCATTTTATGTCTCCTTATTTATTTTCCAGATTGACGTTGGGAAAGTAGTTTCCCATTGAGCCCCCAAATGAAGAGAGAGTGCAGATAAAGAGGAGGCAGGAATCACAGGCCTTTGACACTGGCCATGCACTGGGATTTCATCTTCACCATCAGCTTCTTCAAAGAGAGAGGCTGGGGAGTGATAGCCACATGGGCACAACACTAGAAACATGTAAAACTACAAGTTTTCAAGTCCTAGAAGGTCATCTTCTATCAAGAAGACAGTCGAGTGTCCTTTGGGGAGGATAAGAGGTAGAATACCATTCCTGCTTCTTAATAGATGACTCTGGAAGATTGATTTTCCATCAGTGAGTCTGAGTTTGTCATCTGTCAAGTGGGAATAATAACGCCATCCTCACAGTGTTGTTATGAGAGAATAATGCACATATATAACTATTTGCATGTTTCATCTATAAATATATAAGTGATATCATAGTGTAAGTGTTCTTTTGTAAACTTTTTGTTCTGTAAGTAGTGTTTCTGAGATTTCTCTAATAAGGTGACCATGGGGCTGTTTTGATATGACTAGCCATGCTGCTGTGACCATTCTTGCATGTGTTTCCTGGGGCACATGTGCCTGAGGCATTCTACATGGCAGACCTAAGGGTGCAGCAGCTGATGGAGGCCTCAGTTCTTGTCTCATAGTCGTTGCCAAATGTCTGTGTAAAGAGGTTGTACGAATTTGTCCTCCTCCAGCAGTGTATGGAGTTCTCATGACCCCTGCCAATTTCCATTTAAACAGAATGTAGCATAAACAGAAAGACACTAATCAGATTTTCTTTTAAAACTCTAGAATTATTCCAGGACATATTCTGATACATGAAATCAAACCGTTAGCAAGCATTTAGAAACACACGTGTGAAAAATGTCATTTATGGGTAAATAAGATAGGGAAAAATGAAAAGCATTCTCATATTCTAACAAGAGAATATCACTTTATCAATACGAAAAAATGTTGTGAAACTAGTATTTGCCCAGATCTAGAAAAACAGATGCTCTCATCTTGTAGTTGTGGATACACATCAATAATGAAATTTTAATGTTCAACTAGATGGTAAGTATTAAAATGTTAAATATTCATACTCTTAAACAAAGCAGTTCCACCTGTGGGAATATATCCTCCTGGGGCACCAGGGAGGGCCCTCCCTTCATCACTCATCTGTCCACACTGCTCAGGGCTGAGCTGACCATTGCTCTATCTGGTCCTATGCTTCAGGAACCCTGACCCTGTGCCATCCATCCCTTGATCAGAACAGGACAGTCTGTCTCATGGCTGGAGACCCAGACTTGGCGGACCATCCAGGGAGCCACTGTAAGTGTTGAGATGGAGTAGTGCTCAGGTGACTACTCCTGGAGGGACCTGTAGACCTCAAACCTCACTCTTGTCTGGTAGAAATCTCCCTTCATCTCTGAATTCTGTGTTCTCAGAGGCCCTCCCCTCCATGCCAGGTACAAACAACACAATCTTTTGCATATGTTTAATTTTTCACAAAGGACAGAAGAAACACCGGCTTCAGGCAGGTTCTGCCTCTACCCTGCCACAAGCCTCCCCTGCAGCAGGGGGAAGGGGTACCAAGCCTGGCTCCCTGCTGCAAGGATGGTAAACACAGGGAGAACAGAGATTAACCACCTCAGAGGTATGTGTCTTGATCCATTTTGTAAAGACTTTCCACAAGCACCTAAAGGTGCCCAGGCTTCTAAGTCCCACCCCTGGCTCTGGTGGTGGGAGTCATGAGCAATCTGTTTGCCATCTGTTTCTGTGCTCAGGAGCACATGCTTTGGAGTCACATACATTCATGAAAAGACCGTAGCAATACCTCACTACTAGAGTTGTCCTAAGGTTTAAATTAAGACACTAAGTGAAGAACATAGTGCTGGAACTGGTTAACCAATCTGCTATATAAATAGTAGCTGTCTTTCCTCCCTGGAACAAAGAACTCATGTGGCAACGTGACCTGCCCCCTCAGCCAGGGCCCTTTAACCTAGATGCATGTCAGAATTACTTTGATGATGCTTTTCTTAACCCTCACTGGAAACTCCCTAGTTGGTAGAAACAAGACTTCTGTATCAAAAGCCATTCAAGTTTTTAAGTCATAATAATATGGGCCTTAGGAAACAGATACGCCCATTTGGCACCAGCAGTGTATGTGAGTGTCCATTTCCCCTCATTCCACCACCCAGATTTGTCTTTATTGTGAGCTTTTCTGTGTTATTACCAGATTTTGTCTTTATTTCTCATCTGACCGGCTCGTTTTCCCCAGACCTGCCCCATTGGAAGAGTCATCTGAGATGGTCATTAAACTTACAGATTCACAACCTTAGGGTTGCCAGTTTTAGCAAACAAAAATAAAAGGTTCCAGGTGAGTTTGAATTTCAGATAAAATTATACTGGATGTCACATGCTTATACTAAAGAATGATTTGTTGTTTATCTGGAATTCAAATTTAATTGTGTGTCCTATATTTTTTTGGCAACCCTACACACGGCAGGCTATATGAAGTAGAACCAAGGTTCTCCAGTCAACGGCTTTGCCTGAGCCCCTATCAGATGCCAGCACCAATCCTCATCCATGTGAGTGAGCTCTCCTGGATGTCCTAGCTGAGTGGAATCTCCAGATAACCATAGCTCACAGTGACAGACTCCACATGGAGCAGAAAACCACCCAGTTGAGCCCAGTCAACCCACACAATCCTGAGAAATAACACATGGCTATTGTTTGAGGATTTTGTTAAGCAGAAATGGATATTGAAAATTGTGGTTTGGGTATACATTTCCTCTTTTCTGTGGTCTGTTATCATTGTATCAAATAGAGATTCTCTTATCCTTGAAGCCTTGGTAGGACTTTGTTACACTTTTGGCTATAGTCTGCATGTGGATTTATGTGTGGGTATTGATTTCTTACCATTTCATCAATTTCTTCTTGAAAGGATTACTGAGAGAATCTTCATGATATATGATTTTCACCCTACTCTTGGAATTTAGAACCTCATTCCAATCCCCCTCTATGGCATGAGCCTCTGCTGCAATCACATATGTTAAAGAATTGAGTGGCTGCTACTACAAATTGCTCCATGGGCCACACGGAAAGTCATACCCTCAGAAAGTCGCTTGGTGAGTATGAAACAAGAACAAGGGGATAGTTATTCACTTTGAGAAGTGTTCCTCAAGGAAAGTGTCCTGAAACACTTTCTCCTGTACAGGGATTGTCTTTCAAGGAAGACACTTTTCTTGAGCACACGTCGACAGGACTCTTTCAAGACAGCAAATAAATATGTATTGTTGTCCTTGGCCTTTGTCATTGTCTCAGTCCAGTACTGCTGGGTGGACAAGTCTGTCCTATTATGGGGTTCATTATGAAGAAGCGCCTTGCTTGCGGATCTAAGCCACTTTCTCCAATATCACCTTTATAAGGAATAGAGTTGATGTATTAAACTCCTTATTCTTTTGTCATATTTCTTTGTTGGTTCAGAGTTCAGATAAGGAGGAAGGGTGTATTTTGGGGCTCCTTTAATGACTCAAGTATTTTGGAGCAAGACCTTAGGAGTAGTAGGGGAGCTGGCGAGACACAGAAAAGGGGAGAAGAGCTGTGAGCCCATTGTAAGACCCACCTCTGAGGGGCAGAGCAGAACATATGCTCCCTGAGCAGATCACTACCCAGAATTGATGGACCAGCCAGGGAGCGACTGTAAGTGTGGAGATGGAGCAGTGCTAAGGTGACTACTTCTAGAGGAACCTGTAGACCTCTGACCTCACTCCTGTCTGGGAGAAATCTCCCTTCCTCTCTGCATTCTGTGTCCTCAGAGGCCCTCCCCTCCCTACAGGGTTCAAACAGCACAACTCTTTCCATAAGCTTAAGTTTTCACAAAGTGTGGAAGAACTACTGGCTTCAGACAGCTTCTGCTTCCAGCCCTGCCACCAACCTCCACTGGAGGCAAGAGAAAGGGACACCAAGCCCAGCTCCCTGGTGCAGGGAGGTAAACACAGGGAGAACAGGCATTAAGCACCTCAGCAGTATGTATCTTCATACCTTTGCTAAGGCTCTGCTACCTGCAACTGAAGGTGCCTGGGCTGCCATGTCCCATCCCTGACTCTGGCAGTGGGTGTGGGGAGTAACCTGTTTGTCATCCATCTCTGTGCTCAGGAGCACGTGCTTTATAGTCACACACATCCATGAAGAGAGGGTAGTGATTTCTCGTCACCACAGTTGTCCCGAGACTGAATCTTGCCACTAGGTAAGAACATGGATCTGGGCCCTCTAACCATTCTCCTTCATAAAGAGTAGCTATCTTTCTTCCCCAGAGGTGAGAAGTCCTGTGGCAACTTTGCCTGCCCCCTCAGCCAGGGCCCCTGATCTGGAAGCATCAGAGTCACCTTGCTGATTCTTTTCTTAACTCTCATCTGAAACTCCCTAATTGGTGGAAATAGGACTTTTGTATCAAAGGTTAATCATACCATTTATGTTATTAAGCAAAAACCACTATGGGCCTCAGAAAACGAATCAGCACACGTGGCACCAACAGCGTATGGGAGTGCCCTTTCCCCTTCGTTCCAGCAACACCAGGTATGACCAGCTCTTGTCTTTGTCGCCCATCTGATCTGCTCATATTCCCAGACGTGTCCTGTGGGAGAGTCCTCTCAGATAGTCATTAAACTTACAGATTCACAGCTCTTGTTCCTCTGCGGTATCTCCAAGAGCCCAAAGGGAAAGCATGCTTCTTTGGTGTTAACCTGCAGATAAGGTGGGAGGACACAACATTCCTTACTTAAGGGGAAACGGGGTGTTGATTAGAATCCCTGACACCAAACTTCATGAATGAGGAAATGAGACGGCAGATGACTGATGACGCCCTGTTCTTTCTTTTTTTTTTTATTTTATTTTTTTTTAATTTGTTGTTTATTGCAGTAACATTGGTTTATAACATTGTAAAAATTTCAGGTGTACATCATTATACTTCTATTTCTGCATAGATTACATCATGTTCACCACCAAAATACTAATTACAACCCATCACCACACACATGTACCGAATTATCCCTTTCACCCTCCTCCCTCCCCCCTTCCCCTCTGGTAACCACCAATCAAATCTCTGTCCCTATGTGTTTGTTTATTGTTGTTATTATCTACTACTTAATGAAGGAAATCATACGGTATTTGACCTTCTCCCTCTGACTTACTTCACTTTGCTTTATACCCTCAATGTCCATCCATGTTGTCACAAATGGCTGGATGTCATCGTTTCTTATGGCTGAGTAGTATTCCATTGTGTATATATACCACAGCTTCTTTATCCATTCGTCCCTTGATGGGCACTTAGGTTGCTTCCAAGTCTTGGCTATCGTGAATAATGCTGCAATGAACACAGGGGTGCATGTATCTTTACAAATTGGTGTTTTCAAGTTCTTTGGATAATTACCCAACAGTGGAATAGCTGGATCATATGGTAGTTCTATCCTTGATTTTTTGAGGAATCTCCATACTGTTTTCCATAGTGGCTGCACCAGTTTGCACTCCCACCAGCAGTGTATGAGAGTTCCCTTCTCTCCACATCCTCTCCAACACTGGTTGTTTCCTGTCTTGTTAATTATAGCCATTCTGACAGGCGTGAGGTGATAGCTCATTGTACTTTTGATTTGCATTTCCCTGATAGTTAGTGATTTTGAACATCTTTTCATGTGTCTGTTGGCCATCTGTATATCTTCTTTGGAGAAATGTCTGTTCAGGTCTTTTGCCCATTTTTTAATTGGGTTGTTAGTTTTTTTGTTGTTGAGATGCATGAGTTCTTTATATATTTTGGAGATTAAGCCCTTATCAGATGTATGGTTTGTAAATATCTTCTCCCAATTGTTAGGTTGTCTTTTCGTTTTGTTGGTGGTTTCCTTTGCTGTGCAGAAGCTTTTTAGTTTGATGTAGTCCCATTTGTTTATTTTTTCTATTGTTTCTCTTGCCCGGTCAGACGTGGTGTTTGAAAAGATGTTGCTAAGACCGATGTCGAAGAGCGTACTGCCTATGTTTTCTTCTAGAAGTTTCACAGTTTCAGGTCTTACATTTCAAGTCCTTAATCCATTTGGAGTTAATTTTTGTGTATGGTGTAAGGTAATGGTCTACTTTCATTTTTTGCATGTGGCTATCCAGTTTTCCCAACACGATTTGTTGAAGAGACTTTCTTTTCCCCATTGTATGTTCTTGGCTCCTTTGTCAAAGATTAGCTGTCCATAGACGTGTGGGTTTATTTCTGGGCTTTCGATTCTATTCCATTGATCTGTGTGTCTGTTTTTGTGCCAGTACCATGCTGTTTTGGTTACTATAGCTTTGTAGTATATTTTGAAATCAGGGAGTGTGATACCTCCAGCTTTGTTCTTTTTTCTCAGGATTCCTTTAGCTATTCGGGGTCTTTTGTTGTTCCATATAAATTTTAGGGTTCTTTGTTCTATTTCCGTGAAAAATGTTGTTGGAACTTTGATAGGGATTGCATTGAATCTATAGATTGCTTTAGGAAGTATGGACATCTTAACTATGTTAATTCTTCCAATCCAAGAGCACGGAATATCTTTCCATTTCTTTGTGTGTTCTTCAATTTCTTTCAGCAATGTTTTATAGTTTTTGGTGTACAGATCTTTCACCTCTTTAGTTAAGTTTATTCCTAGGTATTTTATTCTTTTTGTTGCAATTGTAAATGGGATGGTATTCTTAATTTCTCTTTCTGCTAATTCGTTGTTAGTGTACAGAAATGCAACTGATTTTTATATGTTGATTTTGTATCCTGCAACTTTACCATGTTCGTTTATTACTTCTAAAAGTTTTCTGGTGGATTCTTTAGGGTTTTCTATATATAAAATCATGTCATCTGCAAATAGTGACAGTTTCACTTCTTCCTTTCCAATTTGGATCCCTTTTATTTCTTTTTCTTGCCTGATTGCTCTGGCTAGGACTTCCAGTACTATGTTAAATAGGAGTGGTGACAGTGGGCATCCTTGTCTGGTTCCTGTTCTTAGAGGGATAGCTTTCAGGTTTTCACCATTGAGGATGATATTACCTGTGGGTTTCTCATATATGGTCTTTATTATGTTGAGGTACTTTCCTTCTATACCCATTTTATTCAGAGTTTTTAGCATAAATGGATGCTGTATCTTGTCAAATGCTTTCTCTGCATCTATTGAGATGATCATGTGGTTTTTATTCTTCATTTTATTAATGTGGTGTATTACGTTGATTGATTTGCGAATGTTAAACCATCCCTGCATACCCGGAATAAATCCCACTTGATCATGGTGTATAATCTTTTTAACGTATTGTTGTATGCGATTTGCTAGTATTTTGTTGAGGATTTTTGCATCGATGTTCATCAGTGATATTGGCCTGTAATTTTCTTTTTTTGTGTTGTCCTTGTCTGGTTTTGGTATCAGGGTAATGTCAGCTTCGTAGAATGAGTTACGGAGCTTCCCCCACTCCTCAATTTTTTGGAAGAGTTTGAGAAGGATAGGTATTAAGTCTTCTTTGAATGTTTGGTAGAATTCACCAGGGAAGCCGTCTGGTCCTGGACTTTTATTTTTGGGGAGGTTTGTGATTACTGTTTTGATCTCCTTACTGGTGATTGGTCTATTCAAATTCTCTATTTCTTCTTGATCCAGGTTTGGAAGGTTGTATGATTCTAAGAATTTATCCATTTCTTCCAGATTGTCGAATTGGTTGGCGTATAGCTTTTTATAGTATTCTCTTATAATCTTTTGTATTTCCGAGGTGTCTGTTGTAACCTCTCCTCTTTCATTTCTGATTTTACTTATTTGTGCCTTCTCTCTTTTTTTCTTGGTGAGTCTAGCTAAAGGTTTGTCAATTTTGTTGATCTTTTCAAAGAACCAGCTCTTGGTGTTATTAATTTTTTCTATTTTTTTTTTGGTCTCTATTTCATTTCTTTCTTTCTTTTTTTTTTTATGGCAACATTTGTATGACTTTTATTTTTTTTTCAAGATGTACATATTTATACTGCACAAAGTCAAAAGTTTCCTTAAGGATCAACATGAAAGAAACATCGCCCTGCCACCTCACTCTTCTGCTACCACCCCCACTGCCTGTTCCCTAGAGGCAAAAAATTTTAATTAGCTTAGCCTTTTATTTTGATCTTTATCTTATATTCTTAAATAACATGCTTATAATTCTATGTCTTGATAAACAAAAAATTAAAAAAAAATTAAAAAAAAAAGAACCTAAAAAAAAAGAAATCAAGAAATAGAATTATTTCATTTATTTCTGCTCTGATTTTTATTATTTCCCTTCTTCTACTGATTTTGGGTTTGGTTTTTTCTTCTTTTTACAGTTCCTTTAGGTGCATTGTTAGATTGTTTATTTGAAATTTTTCTTGTTTGTTGAGATAGGCCTGTATTGCTATAAACTTCCCTCTTAGAACCGCTTTTGCTGTATCCCATAAATTCTGCCATGTCGTATTTTCATTTTCATTTGTCTCCAGGTATTTTTTGATTTCTTCTTTGATTTCTTCGTTAACCCAGTCGTTGTTCAGTAGCATTTTGTTTAATCCCCACGTATTTGTGGCTTTTCTGATTTTCTTCCTATAGTTGATTTCTGGTTTCATACCGTTGTGGTCAGAAAAGATGCTTGGTATTATTTCAATCTTCTTAAATTTATGGAGACTTGTTTTGTGGCCTAATATGTGATCAATCCTGGAGAATGTTCCATGTGCATTTGAAAAGAACATGTATTCTTCGGATTGTGGATGGAATGCTCTGTATATATCTACTAGGTCCATCTGTTCTAATGTGTTGTTTAAGACCAATGTTTCCTTATTGATCTTCTGTTTGGATGATCTATCCATTGGTGTAAGTGGACTGTTCAAGTCCCCTACTATTATTGTGTTACTGTCTATTTCTGTTTTTATGTCTGTTAATAATTGCTTTATATATTTAGGTGCACCTACATTGGGTGCGCAGATATTTACAAGTGTTATATCCTCTTGTTGGATTGTTCCCTTGATCATTATGTAATGCCCTTCTTTGTCTCTTTTTACAGTTTTTGTTTTAAAGTCTATTTTGTCTGATATGAGTACTGCTACCCCAGCTTTCTTTTCATTGCCATTTGCGTGGAGTATCTTTTTCCATCCCTTCACTTTCAGTTTGTGAGTGTCTTTAGGTCTGAAGTGTGTCTCTTGTATGCAGCATATATATGGGTCTTGTTTTTTTATCCAGTCAGCCACCCTATGCCTTTTAATTGGAGCATTTAGTCCATTGTCATTTAAAGTAGCAATTGATAAGTATGTACTTACTGCCATTTTTTAACTTTTTTTTTTCTCATTGTTTTAGTAGTCCTTCTCTGTTCCTTCCTTCTTCTATACAGAATTGATGGTCACTTTAGTTTGACCTCTGTCTGAAAGCTGTACTCTTTTAACTCCCCTCCTCCCTCCTTTTATGTTTTTGGTATCATATCTAACCTCTGTTTTGTGCATTTGTATCCATTACCCTCTTATCATGGAAATAGATAATTTTTCCTATTTGTGGTCTTCTCTTTTCTCCTTAAATCAGTCCCTTTAACATTTCTTGTAGCACTGGTTTCTTGGTGACAAACTCCTTTAATTTTTGCTCGTCTGGAAAAATTTTGATCTCTCCTTCCATTTTGAATGATAACCTTGCGGGTAGAGTATTCTTGGCTATAAGTTTTTTCCTTTTAGCACTTTAAATATATCATGCCATTCTCTTCTAGCATGTAAGGTTTCTGCTCAGAAGTCAGCTGATAGCCTTATGGGGTTTCCTTTGCATGTAACTTGACATTCTCTTGCAGCATTCAGGATTCTCTCTTTATCTTTAATTCTGGACATTTTGCTCATGATGTGTCTTGTTGTGGGCCTCTTTGGGTTTATCTTGTTTGGGGCTCTCTGTGATTCCTGTACCTGGATGTCTGTTTCCTTCCTTAGGTTAGGGAAGTTTTCGTCTATTATTTCTTGAAATAGATTCTCTGCCCCCTTGTCTCGCTCTTCTCCTTCCGGGACACCTATAACACGGATGTTAGTGTGCTTGATGTTGTCCCAGAGGTCCCTTAGACTGTCCTCACTCTTTTTAATTCTTTTCTCTTTTGCCTGTTCACCTTGGGTAATTTCTTCTAGTCTTTCGTCCAGCTCACAGATCCGTTTTTCTGTATCCTCTACTCTGCTTTTGAGTCCCTCTAATGAATTTTTCATTTCCACTATTGTATTCTTCATTTCTGATTGGTTCTTTTTTATATCTTCCATTTCTTTGTTGACATTCTCGCTGAGTTCATCTATTCTTCTCCCCAGATCAGTGAGCATCCTTAACACTCTTAGTTTGAACTCTCTGTCGGGTAGGTTGCTCATTTCTGCTTCACTTAGTTCCTTTTCTGGGGTTTTGTCCTGTTCCCTTCCTTGGAATTTATTCTTTTGCCTCCTCATTTTGCCTCTTTCCCTGTGCTTGTGTCTACATATTAGGTAGGTCAGCTACGTCTCCTGCTCTTGGATAGGTGACCTTATGTAAGTGATGCCCTAGGAGGCTTCCAGTGTGCTTCCCTCAGTTCTCAATGTTCCAGGGCTGACCCCTATGTGGGATGCCCTGTTCTTTCTAACAAGACCCCACCAACTGGGAATGGTGGCCCAGCGAGGGCTTCAGAGGCTGCCTCTACTTCTCTCACCTCCTGAGTTATTTTGTGTGGACTAAGATGTGCTCTGTGTGTGGCACTGAGGACGTGTTCTTTCTGGGCACCAGGGAGAGGGAGGAATACAGGGAGGTGTCAGCTGATAGGGAAGCCCTGAGCTTCAGGGAGGCTGATGTGAGAAATGAGTGAAAACCGGGGCCCTAAATCAGGTCGGTCAGTCATGAATGCGATGTCTAATGATGAGGGTGGCACACTTCACCTCCTCAGAGGCACCTGAAATCCCGGTCAGAGGGGGTGACACCGCCATGTTTGTGTGCCTTGGAACCTAGTTCTGAAGGTAGTTCCTGACAGTGTGAGCAAAGGGAGCATTAGTGTTTGTCCTCACCTGGCAGGGGGCGGTTGTGGGGGAGGGTCGACTCCTTGGAAGGACACAGGTGGTCAGAGCTACTTTCTAGACCCCACTGCCTGTGGGCACACAGCCTCCTCCAGGTGAGAGGAGGACCGCAGAGAAACCTAGGTAGGTGTAAGTGTCCTTTATTTTTCTTAAGGACATCTAAAGTTTCTTGTCCATCTCTTTCCATTAGACTTGCATGTTTGTGTAGTAATACCCCTCAACACATTAATCTGAGAACAGCTAGAGAAGTAGCCTGCTTGCATTTCGTGTGATAAAATATACGGGGAATCTTCTAAATAATAGTATAAATGGAAGAGAATCCAATATGTCACTCTAAGAAGAGGCCAAAGTCTCACAGTTAATTCCAGAGATACGAAAATGACATAAGATAAAATCCAACTCCCATTCCTAGTTTACAAAACAGAAAACATAGCTTAATAAAATACTGCTTGACTCTGACTATAGGAATATTTGTGTTGTTTAGTATGTGTCTCCTACAGCAAGAAGCAGACTCTGGTAAAATGAGGACCTGAACATTCAACTCTGACTGAGTGAGACGCTGGCCTGGGGACTGTTGAGCACTTTACATGTTTCACAAACTTGAACTAGAACTCAGGTCTGCTGAATCGCAGCTCTCTGTTCTCCTCATGAGTTACTGCAAAGCTGCCTTTCAAAGGGCAGGGAAGATTTCCTTCTTTTGTAAGGCTGAATAATATTCCATTTTGTGTGTGTGTGTGTGTGTGTGTATACACACCATGTTTTCTTTATTCAGTCCTCTGTCGACAGACACTTAGTTTGTTTCCATATGTTGTCCACTGTGAATAATGCTGCAGTAAACATGGAAGTGCAGATATCTCTTTGAGATAGTGATTTTATTTCTGTTGGACATATACTCAGTACCTGGAGAATACCATGCTAAATGAAATAAGCCAGGCACAGAAAGATTAATATCACAGGATGTCACTTATATTTGGAAGCTAAAAAAAAAAAAAAGTCAAACTCTTAGTAACAGAGAGCAAAATGGTGGTTGCCAGGGCTAGGAATGGGGGAAAAGAAGAAATATTGATCAAAGGTTACAAACTTTCAGTTCTAAGATGAATAAGTTCTGGAGACCTAATGTACAGCATGGTGACTATAGTTAATAATAACATATAGTATACTTGAAATTTGCTAAGAGAGTAGGTCTCAAGTGTACTCACCAAACACACACAAAATGGTAAATATGGGAGGTGATGGATATATTAACTAGGTTGATTGTGGTGATCATTTCACAATGTATACATATAACAAAACATCAGGTTGCACACCTTAACTATATATGATTTTTGTCAAAAAAAAAAAAAAGATATAAAGCCCTCCTCCCCGCCAAAATAAAGGTGGTCCTGGTTCTCACCATTTTTGACACACAGTTTCCTCATCTCAAAAAAAGGGAGATTGACACCACTCCCTTACTGCATGGTCCTGATGATGTAACGCCATCCTGAGTGCATGAAACCAGCCCCATGCAAATATAACTCTTTCCTGTTAATGAGACACTGGGGTGATTGGAAACTAGAGGGATCAGCCAATGGTGCAGTATCCCAGAGCACAGATTGCTTGGCAAACAGGGCTAGCAGTACAGGCTAGGTCTGTGAGGTGGGGGGCTTGGCGAGAAGAGAAGGCGGGCTACCTTGGAGGGTGGTTTGGAGGTATGATGATCTTTATCCACTTTCCTAATGGCTCAGACATTAGGGGTGCCTGGGATGCTGTTCCTTACATGAGCGGTATTTGGCTCTGAGCCTCGGCTGCTGTGCAACAGTCTGCCTCTGAGATCAGAGCAGGACTCAGAGAAACTGCTCTGGGCAGCTGTGTCCACAGCGCCCTGGAGAGGGGGTGATGGGGAGGGGGTGAGAGAAGGTCCAGGAAGCCTTTACAGGGGTGGGGTACTGGTGACAGCCTGCTCTCTCTCGGAGGGGCCCTCTCTTCAGTGTGGACATGTCAGCTGACACTGATCAGGGAAGACAGTAGGTAAAGGAGGTGGGTCAATGAGCAAAATACAGACATGGGGTCATCTCCAAATGAAGCTTATGATTCGTCTTTTAATATACGTAGTGCATTCCCAAGCAGAATTGGCATCATATTCTCAATATCGTTCCATAAATTATTCTAAAGAATAGCATGTGTTTTCTCCTTTCAACAATTACGGGTGTTAACGTTTAAGAAAGGAAAACAAAAAACAAAATGGCAACAGATGCCCCTTTGCTGATCACATAGAGAATTGGAGCTCTAAAAATCTCAGCTGGGGGACTCAGCCAGAGTGGTGAGAGGGAGGAAGGGACGTGGGCTTGATGGTACCAGACAGAGCCTTCTGGAAGTTTCCACCCACTGGCAGAAGTCCCTCTGTATCCACCATTTTTGCCGTCTCTAAGCCCCAAGAGAGGAAGCCCACCCCTGTCTGAGATGGAGAGAAAGCGGCACCTTTGAGTGTGTGTGCCAGTGATAGAGTTTGAGACATAAACACACAGACACACACAATGTTGTTGTGATTCAGCCGTAGAAATATGCACACACAGAGACACACACATACACGTAAGTGCACACACAAATCCGCAATGTCTAAGCAAGTATTTTAACCTGCTTTGTCCCTCAGAGGCACTGTATTTTGTACATATTTCAAAAATAGTAAGTGTATGTGTACGTTTTTCTTTGTCCATCTGTTTGCAAATTTCTTCTCTCCAAATTCTTACCTTGATGATTTTCCTGACAGAACATTTCAAACAGTCAGTGAATGTGTATTTATAAAATAATCTTGTATCTCCCACCTTCTGATCCTCATCCTCTGAGTGAAAGGGGCCTCTGTCAATAGATTGGTGCCTATTCTCCAGGTGTGCTTATCTGTAGTGGAGTATTAACTTGTACTTACAGATAAACACATGTATATTCACATTCACATAGTCTTCAAAATTATAATCAAGTTATGCTTGCTTAACTTTAGCTTACTTTCCCATTTAATGTTACTCATCTTGATTATTATATGCATTTCATTGGTTATTGTGGTTTTGGCATTTAAAAATGTTTTTGTGCATGTACATTTTTAAGTGAATTCTTTGTTGCTGTCCTACGTCCATGTCTCTGTTAGTTAATACATGTGCCTCATATTTCAAGCTAGTCGCTTTCAGCTTTACTAGATACTTACTAGGTGTTGCCTTATTGTTCTCCAGAGTGGCTGTACACTCACCAGTGGCATCTGTCACTTCCCCTTTCTCAATTCATGCATCTAAAGAGCAGGTTGTTTAGGGCTGGCCTGGTGCCTTAGCGGTTTGGTTCACGCACTCTGCTTCAGCAGCCTGGGGTTCGTGGCTTTGGATGCCGGGCATGGACCTTCACACCAATTACCGAGCCATGCTCTGGCAGCGTCCCATATAAAAAGGGAAGATGGGCATGGATTTTAGCCCATGGCCAATCTTCCTCAGCAAAACAGAGTAGGTTTGGTAACAGACGTTACCTCAGGGCTAATATTCCTCTAAATAAATAAATAAATAATAAATAAATAAATAAATAAAGGTAGGTCGTGTTCCTGATCCCAAAGATGGGCCCTGGAGTCAGGCAACCAGGCCAGATGATACTGGCCCTGTCTCTTAGTAGCTGTGTGAACCTGGAAACATACTCAACCTCCTTGAGCATCACCTTCCTGATGTGTGAAAGGAAATCCTGCCTCCTACCTCATGGGAGCATTGTGAGGAGTTCAAGGGGAAACCCCCTTCAAGGTCCCAGCACGGTATTTGGCCCGTCATCCACAAGGCCAATGTTTGCTGCCTTCCCATCCCAAATGCTTCCGTCTCTGACAGGGATGAGGTTTCTTCCCTCAATAGCATTACCTTTTTCTAGTTAGTGCTTGGGAATGTAAGAAGGAAACCACACACACAGGTCTATGCTGAGTAGGAAATTTGGTGCCATCTCTGTGATATGCAGTGTAATGAAGCTGGGCTGGGCAAAAGTCTTCATCTTTTCCATGGACTAATTGTGCTTTTCCTGTCCTCTGTTGGTGCCCTCTGTGTTCACCTCAGGCGTGTACATGACGTGGAGTCTGGAACCTACTTGAGGCTCCAAGAAGAGGTGACTGGGGGTCTGCAGGAAGGGACACTGGAACAAGAGTCAGGAGCTCTCTCTGGGTCCCAGTGCCTGAGCCATCTCAGAGTGAGTTTCTTCCCCTGCCGTGACCTGCATCATCTCACAGGTGTTCACTGAGCATCTGTCACTCTTCATACCTCCAGTGACCCAGGGGCTGCAGAGGTCACAATAATGGTTTCACATGGTCCAGGTCCTTGTGGAAGTTATGGCGACCTCTGTAGAACCTCTTTAATTTATAAAAAAGGAGGAAGGGCTCACTGGAGTCATCAGAGACTCCTTAAAGAGGAGCTGGGCTGGTACAGTGGGCAGGACTTATGGGGGCTGGATGGGTGGAAAGGGGTGGGGAGTTCAGCCTGACTGGAATGAGGAGTGGGGGCTCCCAGGTGAGCAGACAGGGCTCAAAGGTAACTGATTGGACACTCCAGGGGTCTCAGGTCATCCAGGTTCAGAGACAATTGTAGAATTATTATTTATTTCCCTCTTCGTGATGCTACATGATCTTCCAGGAAGTCTGGATGAAATCAAACCTCGCCTGGCCTAGGAGACACTTGGCTAGAAATATGCCCTCCTACCATTACTTCATCACCTTTTCCGATGTGGGTTAGGGGACTATGAACAGCCAGACTACTTCTTCCAGCTTTATTTTATTTTGGTGGGTGTTGGGTACAGAGTCTCACCTTGTCTGCTCTAGGTCTGAGGTTTCTTCCCTAGGATATGGCCACTGAAAGAGTGAAGTGTTCACATCCAACCACTGGCTTTCTCCAGCACAAGGTTACAGTATGGTGGGATCACAAGGGGCCGTGCCTGGAGTGGAATTCTGTGATCATTAAGAGCATGATGCCATTAAAGCTTTATGAGCAGTCACATAGGATCAATGGAATCCGTATTTAGGAAGAGAAGCAGCAATTATGTACTAGTGTGGGAGGTGAGGATTCCAGGCAGGGATCCCAGGGGTAAGGGCATCTGGTCAGAGACAAGTCCTGGGACAAAGTATTGGAGCAGAGAGTGATACACAGGAGCCAGAGGTATTCTGAGGGAAGGCACACACGTTAGTTGGAGATGAGGGACGGAAAAGGGCATCATCAGGCCCCTCCCCCTGGAGTTCTCACAGCTGCTTCTGGGGCACCTTCCCCACAGAAGCTCCTGTGCCCTGATGGGGGACAGGGAGGGGTCCACCACCCACCCCCATCAGCAACTTTTGTAAGAAGTGCATCTCATTGGAGGTGTCCATAAACGTGACGTCTTTGCACTTGATGGGCAGGAAGAGAAGAGACATACAGGAAACAATGCCTCTTCATGTAGCTAAGCTCATGTGAATTCCACAGCCCCAGCCTCCCTGCAACCCTTTATGTGTGCCAGCAGAGCGTGCCAGGTCCCAGGGAAATGAACAGAGCAGCTGCTGCTGGACCCTCCTAGCCAGGACTCCCATTTGCTACTCTCTGTCCTAATCGGTCTTCCTCCACCACACTTCATACCATATCACAGACCATCTACCTGCTCCTTGGTACAGGTATCAACTGTGGACTCTGTTCCTCATAGATCTTTGATCAGATGAAGACCAGAAACTGAGAAAAAAATTAATGATAGAAGTTAAGAAAATCTGCACTGCCTCCAATTGGCCAACCAATTCAGGACCATCCTGCTGTCAGTGTCCTCTAGCCAAAAAACACCGGGAACAAATCTCTAATGAAACAAAGTCGGACTTTTTACTCATTGCAGTGAGGCACAATGCACACCGTGGAGAACCACGGGCTGTCTCAATAAGACGGCGTTAGAAATAAAGTATACACAGGCCTTGTATCTTAAATTCTTTTAGGCAGTTAAGGGGAAGGTCAAAGTTTCCATCAGAGTTTTTTTGTCCTTAAAAATAATCAAGGCAAAGAGACACATTTTGGGGTGGCCAATTCTGATGTCCCACATTGTCTTTTGTGTTTTTGATAATAGCCATCCTAACAGGTGTGAGGTGATATCTCATTGTGGTTTTGATTTGTATTTCTCTAATGATTAATGATGTTGAACACCTTTTCATGTACCTGTTGGCCAATTGTATATCATCTTTTAAAAAATGTCTGTTAGGTCCTTTGCCCATTTTTTAACCAGATTATTATTTTTGCTATTGAGTAGTATGAGTTTCACATATATTTTGGATATTAACTCCTTGTCTGATATATGGTTTGCAAATATTTTCTTCCATTCCATAGGTTGCCTTTTTATCTTGTTGATTACTTCTCTTGCTGCACAGAAGCTTTCTAGTTTGATGTGGTTCCACTTGTTGATTTTTGCTTTTGTTGCCTCTGTTTTTGGTGTCATATCCACAACATTGCTAAGACCAAGGTCAAGGAGCTTTTTCCCTATATTTTCTCCTGGGAGTTTTTTGGTTTCAGGACTTACATTTAAATCTTTAACCCATTTCATGTTAATTTTCGTGAGTGGTGTAAGATAGAATTTTGTTCTTTGGCATGTGAATGTCTAGTTTTCCCAGCACCATTTCTTAAAGAAACTATCCTTTTCCCATTGAGTATTCTTGGATCCCTTATCAAATATTGGTTGACCATATATGCATGGATTTATTTCTGGGCTTTCTATTTTGTTCCATTGGTCTACGTATATGTTTTTATGTCAGTAGCATATTGTTTTGATTACTATGGCTTTGTAATATAGTTTGAAATCAGGATGTGTGATGCCTTTAGCTTTGTTTCTCTTTCTCAAATTGCTTTCACTATTTGGTTTTTTTTGTGGTTCCATATAAATTTTAGGATTGTTTTTTTCTATTTCTGTGAAAATGTCATTGATATTTTGATAGAGATTACATTGAATTCTTAGATTTTTTGGGGGTAGTATGGATATTTTAACAATATTATTTCTTTCCATCCATGAACATGGTGTATCTTTCCATTTATTTGTGTATTCTTCAGTTTCTTTTGTCAATGTCTTATAGTTTTCAGTGTATAGATCTTTCACCTCCTTTGTTAAATTGATTTGTAAGTAGTTTATAGTTTTGATGCAAATATAAATGGGATTGTTTTCTTTATATCTTTTTTAGATAGTTCATTGTTAGTGTGTAGAAACACAACTGATTTATGTATGTTGAATTTGCATCCTGCAACTTTACTGTATTCATTGTGATCTTGTTTTTTTATCTCATTTTATCATAGTCAAAGAGTGACTTTGTCTAATGTTGGTGTTTTGTGTGATGGGTTATGTTCAACAGGAGAACAACACAACCCAGCTGTGAGTGCCTGGTGACTTCATGATGGAGAATGGTTGGGTGGAGAGCAAGGGAAATTTGAGAGGCTGTGCATATTCTCAATGAGAAAGACAGAGATTGCTGGTCCAGACAAAGCCAGGTATAGAAGGAACCAATGAGAACAACCAGACCAGTTATACAGAGATAGAGGCTCTACATATTTTTGTTCATCTGAGTGCATGGTGAGCCAACTTGGGTACCACTGTGCTAGAAGGTAATGGAAAAAGGGCTCAAATCCAGATCTGCCTCATTTCCATGCCCAGGTCCATAATCAGCAAGATTTAGTGCTAACTTCTTTTAAAGATGAGGCCAGTACAGGGGAAGGGACTTAACCCATCCTGGGAGCCATTTTCACGTAAGGAAGTGAGGCAACAGGCTGATCCTAGACTATGGTAGCCACTTAAGGCTGAGGACCAAGTTAGAATAAGTGAGGTGTGGCTATTTATGCTTATACACTGCACTATCACATACACCCGGGATTTCTACAGGGAAAAGCTTGTCATGTTTGATGTTTTCAACCATTTTCTTCTCATGCTCAGTTTAGTGCTCAATATACTATATGATGTGTACATCGTACTTTCACCAGTAGAAAGTCAATTTCCCTTCCATTGTGGACACTCATATCTGCACTTTAAACTAACACCCTGTACTGATGTCTTCTGCCAAATCATTTCTTTTCTCAGCACCTGAAAATGGATTGTCTCAATGGGAGGACAAGGATTGCTTTGTATCCAGCCATATTTGTTTTGAGATAGTAATGGACAGTGCTTAAACTGGGTTTTGGTGCACCACCAAATTAGTCAGATTCAAAGGTCTTGTTCAAAGTACCCCTGAACATTAAGGAAGGAATCTTAATTTTGACCTCAACGACTATACTTTGCACTACCCATTAGCAAACATGTTGTAATGCAGATTTTAATTGTAATGCTTTAAAATGAAACCCTTCAAATTTGAGAAAATAAATTATTTTGAGAAACACATATTTCTGCCAGGTTTTGCCAATGGTATTCTTACAATTGTTAACTCATTTTCATTGAGAAATAATATATAGCTTTCCTTCTCTTAAAAGCAACAGCTGAGTGATATGGTTTAAAACAGTAGAAAAGAAAACAAAGAATTGTCTCAAATCATCACAGTAAAATGAAACTAGATTTTAAATAGTTTTCAAGTGTCAGGAAGGGAAACCCAAAAGTTAACTATGGGGAGTGACTTCAGTGTCTTGGTGGAGTAAGTTGTTCCCTTTGTCTCTCCCCTCTAAGTTACAACCAGTTGGACATCCATTGACCAACAGAGGATTTCCTACACAACACAACAAGACACATAAGAGATCCAGGCATCTATACAGCTGAAGCTGGGTGGATTGGACCCCCGGGAGGCAGTGGAATGAAGGGAACAGCCCCCTCCCCCCTCCCCTGGCAGCAGTGATCCAGGGAACGAATCCCACATTGGACTGCATGCCTGCAAGAAAACAGGCATGGCTTGCTTGAGTAGTCCAGCAAGGATGGAGAAGGACACAGCTTGCTACCTGCCCATCTCCCAGCAGACATAGCCTGCATATCCATGAGTGGTCCCAGCAGGGGCAGAGAGGGCAGATCAGATTGCTTCCTGCCCATCTACCAGCAGATCCAGCACGTGCACCACCCCCTGCCCTGGCAGTGACCAGGCCTTTCCAACAGTTGGGATAGTACACAAAACTCAGATTTTCCTGGTTTGGGTGGGGTGCTCCAACTTGAGTCTTCAAAACACAACAGCTAGCAGCAGAAACTAGAGAGTGCACAGTGAGCAACAACAAAAACCTCTCCCTGCTTAGTCCCTGCTCCCCCCTACCAGTGACACTTGGAACCTGAGACCAGAGGCTTCAGGAACCACAGCATAACTGGTGACCCAGCCCCCAGTGGTGGCAGCCCTGACACCAGTTTCACCAGCAGTGGGGACTGTGTACAATTCCCTGGGTCCCTGGGCCCCTGGCAGGGACAGCAACACCAAGAACCTCTGACAGTGGTGCAACAAGCATCCCCAGACAACCCAGGAACAGCAGCACAGGTGATGCACAGGGAAGCAGGATCCAAGCTCATGGAGAGCCTGCGGAGAGCCAGTGGAGGAACACAAGACCCAGGTGACCCCAAAAGCAGTAGAAATGCTCACAGCCTGGTGACTCCGATGGCAACACTTGAGACTAAAGCAAAGGCACCAGAACCCCCAGAGGCACAAGCAGCAAAAGGAGGGCATCATTGATGCCCCTGGCAGAGGCAGCAGAGGGTGGAAAGTGTAGACTCTCAAATACAACCAGAAGAAGCACAGAACCAAAGTAACCAAAGCCATACTCAAATAAGAAAGGTGGTTACTACTACAAATGTGCCAGCAGAGAATCAATTCATCAAATACCATGAAGACCTACAGTAAAATGGCAGAACAGAAGGATAATGACAGCTCTCTAGAAACCAAACTTGAAGTCACAGAAGATCACAATCTGACTGACAGAGAATTCAAAATAGCTGTCATAAAGAAATTCAATGAGTTACAAGAAAACTCAGAAAGACAGTTCAATGAGCTCAGGAATAAAATTAATGAACAGAAGGAATACTTCACTAAAGAGATGGAAACTTTTTAAAAAAAAGCAAACAGAAATTCTGGAGATGAAGAACACAATTAATGGGATGAAAAATAATGCAGAAAGCATTAAAAACAGAGCAGACCATATGGAGGAGAGAATTAATGAGCTCGAGGATAGAAACCTAGAAATGAGTCAGACAGAGAAGGAAGGGAAATAATATTTTTTAAAAAATGAAGAAAGTCTTCAAGAAATATCTGACTCAATTAGGAAAAGTAACATAAGGATTATAGGTATCCCAGAAGGAAAAGAGGGTGAGAAAGGAGCAGACAGATTATTCAAAGAAATAATAGCTCAGAACTTCCCAAACTGGGGGAAGGAACTGGACATGCAAGTACATGAAGCTAATCTAACTCCTTATTACCTCAATGCAAAATACCTTCTCCAAGGCATGTAATATTAAAACTGCCAAAAGTCAATGACAAAGAAAAAATATTAAGGAGAGCAAGGAAGAAGAAAATAACCTACAAAGGAACCCCCATCAGGCTTTCCGCAGATTTCTCAGCAGAAACCCTGCAGGCTAGGAGAGAGTGGAATGATACATTCAAAATACTGAAAGAGAAGAACTATAAGCCAAGGATACTCTATCCAGAGAAATTATTCTTCAAATATGACAGAGAAATAAAAGCCTTCCCAGACAAACAAAGCTGAGGAAGTTCATTGCCACTAGACCTGCCCTACAAGATTATTGAAAGGAGCCTTCGTATCTGAAACTAAAAAGCAAAGGTTTACAAAACCTTGAGCAAGAAGATAAATAGACAGAATGAGAAAATTGCAGGTCTATATCAGGATAGGTTAGCAAACAATTATAAGATAGAAGATAAAGGGAAAAAAAACATCAAGAATAACTATAACCAGTACAATTAGCTCACAAACTCACTACAGAAAAGAGAAGAATTTGTGACAACAAAAACATAGAAGGGGAAGATGAAAAGCATGGAAACTGCATAGGCTAATGGAGGTAAGAGGCTATCAGAAAAAGGAAAATCTTATCTATGAGATCTTTTATACAAACCTCATGGTAACCACAAAACAAAAAATCAGAGCAGAGTCACAAAGCATAAATAAAGAGAAAATAGAGAAAACATCACAGAAAACCACAAAACTGAAATGGCAGACAGAAATACAAGGAAAAAGAAACAATGGAAATATAGAAAAACCAGAAAACAAAAGATAAAATGGCAGTATTAAGTCTTCATATATCAATAACCACTTGAAATGTAAATGGATTTAATTCACTAATTGAAAGACACAGAGTGGCTGGATGGATTAAAAAAAAAAAAAAGACCAAACAATATGCTGCCACCAAGAAACACATCTCAGCTCTAAAGACAAGCATGGGCTCACAGTGAAGGGATGGAAGATGATACTCCAAGCAAACGGCAAGCAAAAGAAAGCAGGTGTAGCCATCCTTAGACAAAACAGACTTCGAGATAAAAAAGATAACAAGAGACAATGATGGGCATTTTTTTTTTTGGTGAGGAAGATCAGCCCTGAGCTAACATCCATGCCAATCCTCCTCTTTTTGCTGAGGAAGACCGACCCTGAGCTAACGTCTATTGCCAATCCACCTCCTTTTTTTCCCTTTTTCTCCCCAAAGCCCCAGTATATGGTTGTATGTTATATTTGCACATCCTTCCAGTTGCTGTATGTGGGACACCGCCTCATAATGGTCGGACAAGCAGTGCGTCGGTGCACACCTGGGATCTGAACCCAGGCTGCCAGTAGAGGAGCATGCACACTCAACCACGAAGCGACGGGGCCGGCACCCAGACGGACATTTTATAGCGATAAGAGGGACACTCCAACAAGAAGACATAACACTTATTAATATATATGCACCTAACATAGGAGCACCAAAGTATCTAAAGCAACTATTAACAGAACTAAAGGGAGAAATTGACAACAACACAATAATAGTAGGGGACCTTAACACCCCACTTATGTCAATGGGTAGATCATCCAGACAGAAAGTAAACATGTAAACTGTGGACTTATACGAAGCACTACACCAGATAGTCTTAATAGATATATATAGAACATTTTATCCAAAAATAACAGAATACACATTATTTTCAAGTGCACATGGAACATTCTCAAAGATAGACCATATATTGGGAAACAAACAAAGCCTTAATAAGTTTAAGAAGAATGAAATCATATCAAGCATCCTTTTTGATCATCATGGTATGAAACTAGAAATCAACTACAAGAAAAAAGCTGGGAAAGTCACAAATATGTGGAAACTAAACAACATGCTACTGAACAACCACTGGATCAATGAAAAAATCAAAGGAGAATTAAAAAACATCTACAGACAAATTAAAATGAAAATACAACATAGCAACTTTTGTGGGATGCAGCAAAAGCGATACTAAGGGGGAAATTCATAGAAATACAGGCCTACCCCAAGAAACAAGAAAAATCTCAAATAAGTAATCTTAAACTACACCTAAAAGAACTAGAAAAAGTAGAACAGATAAAGCCCAAAGTCAATAGAAGGAGGGAAATCATAAAAATCAGACGAGAAATAAATGAAATAGAGACTAAAAGGGCAATAAAAAAGATCAATGAAACTGAGAGCTGTTTCTTTTAGAAGATAAACAAAATTGACAAACTCTTAGCCAGACTCACTAAGCAAAAAGAAAAAAGATTCAAATAAATAAAATCAGAAATGAAAGAGGAGAAATTACAACAGATGCCACACAAATACAAAGGATTATAAGAGAATACTATGAAAAGCTATATGCCAACAAATTGGATCACCTAAAAGAAATGGGTAAATTAGAATTATACAACCTCCCAAACTTGAGTCAAGAAGAAATAGAGAATCTGAATAGACCAAGCACAAATAAAGTTATTGAAACAGTAATCAAAAACCTCCCAAAAAACAAAAGTCCGGGACCAGATAGAAGGCTTCTCTGGAGAATTCTACCAAACATTCAAAGAAGATGTAATACGTATCCTTCTCAAACTATTCCAAAATATTGAAGAAGATGGGACACTTCCTAACTCATTCTACAAGGCCAATATTACCCTGATACCAAAACCAGACAAGGACAACACAAAAAAGGAAAATTACAGGCCAATATCACTGCTGAAGATAGAAGCAAAAATCCTCAACAAAATATTAGCAAATTGAATACAACAATACATTAAAAGGATCATACACCATGATCAAGTGGGATTTATTCCAGGGATGCAGGGATGGTTCAACATCCACAAATCAATCAATGTAATACACCGCATTAACCAAATGAGGAATAAAAATCACATGATAATCTCAAAAGATGCAGAGAACGTTTTGACAAGATCCAAAATTCATTTATGATAAAAACCCTCAATGAAATGGATATAGAAGGAAAGTACCTCAACATAATAAAGGCCATATATGACACACCCACAGCCAACATCATACTCAACAATGAAAAACTGAAAGCTATTTCTCTGAGAACAGGAACAAGACAAGGATGCCCACTCTCACCACTCTTATTCAATATAGTACTGGAAGTTCTAGCCAGAGCAATTAGGCAAGAAAAAGAAATGAAAGGGGTACAAATAGGAAAGGAAGAAGTAAAACTGTCACTATTTGCAGACGACATGATTCCCTATATAGAAAACCCTAAAGAATCCACCAAAAAAATGTTAGAAATAGTCGAGGAATACAGTAAAGTTGCAGGATATAAAATCAACATACAAAAATCAGTCACATTTCTATACACTAACAACAAACCAGCAGAAAGAGAATACAATACAATCTCATTTACAGTCTCAAAAAAAAAAGAATAAAATACTTAGAAATAAATTTAACCAAGGAGGTGAAAGGCCTATACACTGAAAACTATAAGACATTGAAAGAAATCAAAGAAGACATAAAGAAATGGAAAGATATTCCATGCTCATGGATTAGAAGAATAAACATAGTTAAAACATCCATATTACCTAAAGCAATCTGCAGATTCAATGCAATCCCAATCAGAATCCCAATGACATTCTTTCCCCAAAATAGAATAAAGAATCCTAAAATTTATATGGAACAACAAAAGACCCCCAATAGCAAAAGCAATCTTGAGAAAAAAGAACAAAGCTGGAGGTATCATGCTCCCTGACTTCAAAATATGCTACAAAGCTATAGATATCAAAACAGCATGATCCTGGAAGAAAAAGACACATGGATCAATGGAATAGAATTGAAAGCCCAGAAATAAAACCACACATCTATGGACAGCCAATCTTCAACAAAGGAGCCAAGACCATATAATGGAGAGGGGAAAGTCTCTTCAATAAATGATGTTGGGAAAACTGGACAGCCACATGCAAAAGAATGAAAGTAGACCATCATCTTACACCATACACAAAAATTAACTTAAAGTGGATTAAAGACTTCACTGTAAGACCGGAAACCATAAAACTCCTAGAAGAAAATATAGGTAGTACACTTTTTGACATCGGTCTTAGCAGTATCTTTTAGAATACCATGTCTACTCAGGCAAGGGAAACAGCAGAGAAAATAAACAAATGGGACTACATCAGATTAAAAAGCTTCTGCAAAGCAAAAGAAACCATCAACAAAATGAAAAGAAAACCCACCAACTGGGAGAAAATATTTGCAAATCATATATCCAACAAGGGGTTAATTTATAAAATATATAAAGGAGTCATACAACTCAACAACAACAAAACAAACAACTCGATAAAAAAATGGCCAGAGGGTATGAATAGACATTTTTCCAAAGAAGATATACAGATGGCCAACACACATATGAAGAAATGTTCAACATTACTAATTATTATGGAAATGCAAATCAAAACTACAATGAGTTATCATCTCACACCCCTCAGAATGCCTACAATTAACAAGACAAGCAATAACAAGTTTTGGAGAGGATATGGCGAAAAGGGAACCCTCATACACTGCTGGTGGGATTGTAAATTGGTGCAGCAGCTATGGAAGACAGTATGGAGATTTCTCAAAAAATTAAAACTACGAATACCATATGATCCAGCTATTTCACTACTGGGTACTTACTCAAAGAACATGAAACCAATACTTCAGAAAGATATGTACACCCTGATGTTCATTGCAGTATTATTCACAATAGCCAAGACATGGAAGCAAGCCAAGTGCCCATCAACAGATAAATGGATAAAGATGCAGTATATATATATAAACAATGAAATACTACTCAGCCATAAAAAAGACAAAATTGTGCCGTTTGTGACAACATGGACGGACCTTGAGAGTGTTATGCTTAGTGAAATAAGTCAGACAGATAAAGACAAATACCTTATGATACCAGTCATATGTGGAAGATAAACAAACACATAGATAAGGAGAATAGATTAGTGGTTACCAGAGGAGAAGGAGGTGGGGGGAGGGCGAAAGGAGTAAAGGGGCACATATGTATTGTGACAAATAAAAACTGGACTGTTGGTGGTGAACACGACGCAGTCTATACAGAAACTGAAATACAGTGATATACACCTGAAATTTACACAATGTTGTAAGCCAATATGACCTCAATAAAATAATTTTTTAAAAAAGTTAACTATGTTTGTCAGTGTTTTGTGGTGTTACTGGTTATTTGCACTTCTCCCTCCATCTTTGAATGTATTTTTCAAATTGTCTAAACTTAGTATGAATTCCTATTATGGTCATAAACAAAACCCATAAAAATATATCCAATAATTAAGGCAAGGCCGGGTGAATCATTAGGAAGAGTAAAGTCTTTGAGTTCAGAAGACAGGGGTTCCAGTCTGGGTTCAGCCAATGAGTAGGAGCATGACATGTGGCAGTGTGGGACATTAAGGTCTCTGAACCCCAGGGTTCCCATTCAGGGACTGAGGATTCTCTCCCTCGTTGGGTCCTTATCAAGATTTATTGAAATCACAAGGCAGTGAAGGTCACACAGGTGCTTTAGCCTCAGCCATGCCTGAGGTCTGAGGCTCAAGTTGCCTCAACTGTAAGGAAGAAAATACCATGTGGACTTTGTAGTTATGTCAAAGGGATTAAATGTTATTATGTGGATGAAAAGATAAGTCAATGTCATATTACGCACACAATTAATGAGAATATAAAGAATGAAGATATCTCATCAGAGATTAATGGAAATTTTTGCTTCCTTTAATTTTTTTTACTATTTTAAAATTCATTTAAATATTTTGAAATATATTTAAAAGTATTTCACAAAGCAAATTGTTTAAAAACTTTCAAACTCACAATTCTACCTCTGGAAGTTTCATTTGGTCTTTACCATGTAAAATCATGTCTGTTAAAAATCGCAGACTGTCATTACAGTACTCTCATGGAGTCTTTTGGAGGAGGAAACATCAATCCACAGCCTCCACAGCTTCTCTAAAGTACGTATCCCATTTGTTGTCTGTGAAACAACTCTGTAGTTCCATTGCTGAACAGACCTGTGTCCTGACCATCATCCTCAAAAGTGGAAGAGGTGAATCTGAGGGAAATCTTCAGATAAGATATTTGAAAACTTCAGAGCATTCAGTTCATTGTGTGAAACTACAGGCAATGAGAAATTTTGAGCTCACAGTCTTTGGTTGCCTTTCACGTGAAAAGTGTATCTGGAGATGGTAAAGTTGGTGGAGTTACTAGATGCCTAATGGTAATCAGACCAGTAGGGTATATCTGAAACTTCTCATAGGAAGTGAAGCTTAAACTGAGATCTGAGGCTAAGGAGGCATTAGCCAGCAGAAGAGGAGAGGGTGGAGACTAGCTAGATATAACAGGAAGGAAATACCTTATAACCTGGTTCATCCCTTGGGAAATCCAGTCTGGAAATCCCTTACCCAGAAGTTTGGCATGCTGAGAAAAACTTTGTGAAACTTAACAGGACAATTATAGAAAGTTCCTGAACCCCTTCTGCCTTCCTTGCTCCCACTTCTGGCCTATAATACTCACCAGCACTCTAAGAGGAGTGTGGTATTATTACTCTGATTTCTGTCTGTGAAACTATAGAGAAGAAGAAAATTGTTAACTAAAGTAATTTGAGCATTTTTTATTTTACATGTTCCTTCACCACTTGCAATGCAAAATAATTAATAGGTTTTTTCTTTCCTTTTCCCAAATAATATTTTTCACTGGAGAAAATTCAGAAATTGGAGATCTGTGCCATCTAGTGAACATATCTAGAATGGCAACTTGGATGTCCCTTAGCAGGAAGCTTTGGAAGGAGGGAGGGAGCAAGGTCCCCATCAGAGGAAAATTTCTGGAAGATTTTGTGGCAAATGAAGCGTTAAAGGTGAGTTAGAGCCCATGTACGTTTAAATCTAGTGGCAAGAACTTTTTTTCAGCCTCTCCCTCCCAACTATGACAAGAAATCTATATGTATGTGATTGAGAGATAAAAATAATGTGACAAAATATATAGCTATAGATATATACAGTTAAGCTACATATGCAAATATTTTTGTAATGAAATTCCCAACCATGTATACAATGTTATAAAATTTTGCGTCAGTTATTTTTCTGATTTCAAATTAATACATTTATTTCAAAAACTAATGTAGTGCAAGAATGTGTATTTATCAGAGAAAATATTTTTGTATTTTTTTCATTTGGTTATATAGCAAGATGTACATCCTTGGTAATTTAGTTTATATTCCCCAGATATATACCTCTGTGTACAGTAGTATATAAGTAGTTTTACATGAACATACACCTTCTTCCAAATTTTGCTCACAATATGTATATACTGTTCTTCATACGTTATATATATGTTTATGAATATATGTATATGTAAATATATATACGCATATATACATACATGCATATATAATTGTTTTTGTACTTGTTTAATCTTTATATGTTTGTGATGTGTAGTTCTTATTTGAATTATTTCAATAGACTTTGAATGACACTTTTATTAATCAGATTTATTTATATAAAAGAATATTAAACATTTGCCTATAAATCATGTTCCAGTATTTTTTCAATAATCCGCATTTCTTTATATGTGAGATTTTTGTTTGGGATAGATAGGTTTTTTTTTTAACTTCCCTTTAATTTCTCTAATTAAGCTTGTAACATAGTTAAAAGTTTTTCTTGGGATGCATAGGTAGTTTTTAATTCCCCTGGTGTCTATGTCACGCTGATAGCAACCCTCTCCCCCATGTCTTAGTCGTGACTATGATGGTGGAGATGAACTCTCATCCCTTAGGCCTGGAGGCCTGGATATAGGGCCACAAGGATTGCACTGTCCTGGAGGTGATGTGTGGGGCCTAGACAGAAGTAGAAAAAAAGTAACCTCCATGGAGGAAAGGAAATTATCATTCACAGAACTATTTTAAGCTAGAGGCACTTTTCATGGTATCTGCTATAAGCAAACAAGTATTAAATTATTTTCCTCATTATTCACAAATGTAGAATTAGGTCTAAATCTTCTTTCCATTGTGCTCTGGGGCCTTCAAGGCTTTGAATCTAGAATTCCCAGTGGACTAGTATTTGATGCAACCCTATATATTCCTCATTTTTTTTCTGTCATAGCTGTATTATTTTTAAATAAAGAAAATCCATGAAAATTAAAGCAATTTCTGTACTGTTGAAAGAAAAGAATTAGAAGTTTTAAAAGCTGAGAGTAAATATTTGCAAGCAATATTAGAGAATTTGTGCTAATGTGCAAGAACCTAAAGGACTTTTGTTAATCAGTAAGGAAAAAGAAAAGATAACAACACATAATTCACCTAAAAAGCAAAATGCTTCTCCAATAAACATCTGAAAAGATGCCAAACTGCATTAATTGAAGAAATTAAAATCTGGAGATGTCATAATAAGTGAAAAATCAATTTGCAGAAAATTATTCATGTGATTACAAATTTCAAAAAGAATATATCTATAACTATATAACTACATAAATATCTTAAGGTGGGTATACACATTACCTAAAGAGAAACACATCTGGAATATGTGCACCCATCTATTTACATTAGATATCTTGAATATCTGTGAGTCACAGTGAGGGGATCATATAGATGGAAGGTGCAGAATGATTTCATTTTCTAAGTATACATTTTTAATGTTTAATATTTTGTGATTAGGCAAATTTGTTGAAACACTTGAAAATATCTAATAAACAATTGACAAAAAAGTTCACATATATTTACCACGTTATAAAAATGTTCACATGATACTGTTATGTAAAAAATTTAAAAATTCAACTTTTGACTTGACAGTTTATCTGTGTATATGTGTGCATTTCTGTCTTAAACTTCCCTCACCCGATATGTTCACACTTAATTTTTCCATACTTCTCTCAGGAGCTGGACTTCCTCTCTTAGGGCATAGAGATCCAGGAAGGGATTGTGTATAAGAAGTGGAAAATTCCAGAAAGTTCTGGCTGATGCACTGGCATACAGGCTTCTCCCTCTTTCCCTCCTCCTTGCAAAACCCTCCAGACTTTCGGAGTTATAATTCTGGCTCTGACCACTAAGGTGCATCTATCTATATTGACTACATTTTTTTTGAAACAAAAGACATGATTTGTTTTCTTCTACTTTTATTACAGTGACCCACCAAACTCTGTTATTTTCTTTATTCCAGCCATGTTACTATTTTCAGAACATTTTGTTACTTTTCGCTAACTTAAGAAAATGCCATATATTGCAGCAAGAAATTAGTAAAGCTATGCATGGAGAGGTCATCCCCATTCCATGGAGGTCAATTCCAGTCTCTGTTATTCCAGGTAGCGTCTGAATGACTCCAGACAAGCTCCAGCACCTCATTAAACCTCAGCAACCTTGGAAAGCTGGTGATTCCGATATCAGAGTCCCCTTGTGAAGAACACATGAAAGAATAGATGCAAGGTAGCAAATACAGAGCCTGGCCTGAGCTGGCACTCAGAGTGCTCTGAGTTTGCAGAATGAAGGAACACAATGTAATGCAGCAGACACAGAGACTAGCACACAGAGTTCCCTATGTTTGTAGCTACAAGTATCTGGATCCCAGGCCTCCTGACTCTAGGTGGCCTCCTCTGCAGGGGTGGTTCAGTTGGAAACAATTTCCTGGGTGTTAGGCTGGTAGCAAACTCAGGGGGCAGTAACTATAGGAAGTTAAGTTTCATCTGGCCCCCAGGGCTCTCTTCTCTCTGCTTTTGAGGAAGAGACTTCCTGTAAGGACTCCATCTTGTTTGTGTAGCCCTGACAAAGCGGTTGGAAGCATGTTCTCATCTTCCTCGGCATCCCTCCCTGATCTTCCTCAAACCTCCAGCTCCAGACCCCACAGATTCTCTTCACAAGAAGCCTCTGAGGACATTGGTGACAAGTCACAGCCTTCAAGCTACACCATGGGTGAGTTGGTCAGCATGAGGCCTTAGCCTCAGATCCCCACAGGGCAGGAGGGGTTCTGGGTCCCCTTCCCCGCCTCAAGCCACAGGACACAGATCCTCCCTCCCTTTAGAGGAGGGGAGGTGAAGGCTCAGGCTGACTATTTTCCAGTCTCTTGAGGAAATGGGCCAAGTGGCCCCTGAGACACCTATCCTGGTTCTACGTGGAAAACCTCCCCTCTTATGGAAGTGGTCACGGCCAAGGTGAAATTTTTTCCCTGGTTGAGGAGAAAGGCCTGAGTCATGTGGTCCTCTCAGGTCCATGGTTTGGAGAGTCGGGAGAGTCACGTAGGTGGAGGTGGTTAGTGTAAATTAACATTCTTTGGAGTCATACTAGAGGAAGGGATGGGCAACCATTATCCTTGAATATTACATCAACTATTCAAGGTAGATTGTGTTACTCCCCATAGAAATTTCTAGAAGCTTGCTTTATGGCCCAGCGTATGACTTATTCTGGAATGTTCCATGTGTAGTTGTTATGTGCATTTTTCTATGTCAATTAAGGAAATTTGTTAATTTACTTAAATCACGTTTTTAAATCTTCTCCATCTAGCTAAATTTTTGTCTGCCATTTTATGTGTCACTCAGTGAGGTGTATTAAAATTTTGCAATGTGACCATGGATTTAACCATTTCTCCATTTACTTCTGTCAGTTTTTGCTTTGCATATTTTGGTTCTATGTCTATGTTAAGACATGTATACAAAATGTGAACTTTTTCCTAATATCTGCTTATTGCATTGAACCTTTCATTATAACGAAATCTCCCTCTTTTCTCTAGTAATGTTTTTTGTTCAAAGAAGTATACCTTTTCTTTTACTAATATGGTAATACAGCTTTCAGTAGGTTAGTGTGTAAACGGTATACATTTTGTCAATTTTTTTATTTTCAAATTTTTTAGATCATTAAATTTTGCGTATGTCTCTTTTAAGGAGCATTCGATGGAATGTTTTTTATCCAGTCTGATAATATCTGTTTTTCTGTTTGGAATATTTAGTCTGAAACTTTTAATGTAAATATAGATATAATTTGGTTTATATATACCATATTTCATTTATTTTTGCCTGTTCTAAGTTCCTTTTCCTCTCCTTTCCTTTGCAATCGTTATTTTTAACTATTAAATTGCTATCTCATTTCGCTAGGTAGTTAAATATTCCTTTGCCATTCTTGTAGTGTTTACTTTTAAGATTACAGCATACATTTTTGACTTTTCATAGTCTAATGTAAATTAGATCTTTAAAGTTCCTCAGACAATGAAGGGACTTCGGAATGCTTTGATTCTATTTACTCCCTCCCAATTTATTGTCATGCATTTTAATTCTATATATGTTTAAACCTCCAAAAGAAATTATTATCATTTTGCTGTATAGTCAATACTCATTTAGATTTGCCTACATATTCACAAATGTCATTAGTCTTTCTTTTCTGCATCTATGTGCCTCCATCTGGGATCATATTTCTTCTACTTGAAGAAGAATCTTTAATATTTCTTTTAGTTCGAGTCTTCTGATCACAAATTTTCCCAGTTTTTGCTACATTAACATCATTATAAAATGTATATCTTTTCTTTAGGAATGTTTTTCCTTAAAGCATACTTTTTCTCCTGTTAATATTGTTATACTGACTTGATATCTTCTTACTTTTGGAAACTTCTCAATCAAGATCTCTTCAAATATCCACTTCCCCACTATTCCCTCTTGTTCTTTCCAAGACTCAAATTAACCATGTGTTAGATATGTTCACCACATCTCCTTTAATTCTTTTCCCCTCTCTTTTGGTATTTCCATATTATGTCTCTCCAGGCTTCATTCTGGATATTTTCATCAGACATCTCTCATGTCTTTAATTCTTCCTTCGGGCTGGGAACTCACCTTTGACCTTTGAACCATAACACCAAACTTTCAGGGTTGATTTTATTATCCCCCTAGAGCAGAGGAGGGAAGTGAGAATTGGAGATGATAAGCAACTTGTCCCAGGTCATCTAGCCTGAAAAGGGCAAAGCAGGAAATAACATTCACAGTTAAACCCTAGTCCCAAACCCTTTCTTCTGTGCTTGTTTTCTTCTTGGCTGCTAATGCTCCCCACCTGTCATCTCCCAGGAAGTGGAACCACAGTGAAATCTTTCAACCTTTTTAGCCCTGTGATGCATTTCTTTTTAGATTATAGAAGTCAGAGATATTCCTCCATTAGCCACGATATTTCCCCAGGACTTTTTCTGGTATTGGAACCATTGACATGTTGTTCTCAATTTCAGGGCACAACAACCGACTTAACTTCTTACAAAGAAGAGCAAGATGCTGGGGTATTTACCGAAGGAGATATTGCAATTGGTCTGAACAAGCCAGTTCTAGCATTCATCCTTCATCTCACCAGCAGCAAGATGGAGACCCAGCAACAAGTGATGCTCATGTGGACACTGGAGTAAGATAGTAAGCGACCAATCAGCATGGCTGAAATGTACTAGCTAGTGGAATACATAACCCTGTAGTTCAATATATCATTCTTCTCTCCAGCCTGGAAGAGTGAGGAATGAGAGGATCATGTTAATGGTTGAGCAAACTTTATTGTAGCCCTGGTATTAGTGGGGCAAACATGTATAGAAGACTTTCTGAGTATACATGGACTATTTCTTTCTTTCCACTTCCCCACAGTGCTCCCTATGCCATTCCACGCTATCATCGAAGAGGCAGTTTTCGGAAACAGGACCAAACCCGTGCTAACGTGGAGAGAGAGCAAAAGCCTCCAGAGAGAAGAATGGAGGGGAACAGGCAGGATGAGACCTTGGGGAGCTGGTTCAAGATAATAGTGAGTGTCCTGGCAAGATGGACCTAATATGTAGAAGAAGGTGAACAGAGGGTGCTGTGTTGGACTTGTGTAGAGATGCTAGGTACTCTTCTGGGGCAGAGCAGTTGGTAATCTGTCTTTTTATTACCAGGAGTTAATATCCTAGATCATCTGGCAGACTCAGAGAAGCAATATAAAAGGAACAGACTAACTGTAGGGAGAATGGGAGAGGTTATCTAAAAGCAAAGGAGGAAACTACTGCCAAGGAGATGGAGCAACTCCACACAGGAAGGCTTAATTTGGCTCAAGCTGAGTGTGGGAGTAGGTTGAGTCTCTGGAGTTCTTGTCAGAGGGGCAGGCCAGGTCTGCCTTAGGTAGGATCTCTTGGAACTTTATAAAAGACAGTACATGTTAAACATCTTAAGTTGATTATTTGAAGAAAAGTATTTGAATGGAAAGAAAGAGTATTTAGGAAATCCACATTTGGTAATAAGTTATAAATAATGGATATTGTCCTATCTTAAGAAATTATTTTAATGCCTAAAAAAAAAAGACTGAAAGGAAGACATGGTTGGGTCTTATCTTAGCCTTAGATTCCATTATGTCAATCTCCTCTCCCATCTTTTCTTTCACTCCTAGATTCCATTTGGCATAAAATATGATGAGAAGTGGCTGCTGAGTTTGATTCAGAAGCAGTGCAGTGTCTCCTTCACCCCAGTTGAAGTAAGAGAGGACAGTGAGGCAGATGAGTGGAAACAGAGTGGGTGGCAGGTCCAGATGAGGATGACACTCTGATCTCATATTCTGTTTCTCTTGCCCCTCTCCTTATAGTTTCACTATGAGAGAATGCAGGCCCAGTTCTTCGTTGAGAATCCCAGCGTTGCCTTCGCATTGAAGAATGTCAATGGCAAGATTTGGGATGAGAATAATGAAATGGTGTGTGTCAAAGACGTGACCAGGTTTAGCTAGGTGCAAGAGGGCAGGACAGGAGCAAGGTCTTGCTTGATCCCAAGGCTCAGACTTCCTGGTGCTTACCCAGCCCATCTTGTGTTCTTTACAGATATCTATCTTTGTCAGCCCCTCTGATGCACCTAGCTCTGTGCAGAAGGAGATGAAGTCAGAAAAGGTAAAGCAGATAAAGGTAAAGCAGACTCAAGACAAGTTGTGCACTCACATCCAGACCCACCTCTTCTTCCCCCACCTGCTGCCTCCCTTCACCTCCTGAGACTCAGAGCCGCTGAACCCCATCTCTACCTCTGCAGCTGACCACGAACAAACGATATGATGTCTCCCAGCAATCTCTTGACATCCAGAGACTTCGCTTTGACCCTGGTATGGCTACAACAGTAATTTTAGGACAGGGGAGGACAGAGGGGTCTGCTGGGAAGGAGACTTAGGGATGATAACCTGGGGAGGGGTTGGTGCTGGAGCTGTACCAGCCGGGCTCCTCTCAGCCTTCTGATTCCCTCCTCCCGGCCTCCTGGAGATTTGATGACCCATGGTGTGGAAAGGGTACCAAATCCTAGAAATGGCATGGCTGCCTCCCTACAGATCCAAGAAGAGAACATGCATAAGGTGAGGACTCGGGCCCAGTGCTGGAGTTGTTGGTGAGGGTGGGAGAGATTAGGTAGAAGAGGCAGATTGTCTCAGACCCCTGTTGGGGTCCTCACTCTAAATATTTCCTCATCATAGCTTTTGCCCTTGAACCTGAGCAACACGAAACCCTACCAACTGGGTGGCCTGTCCACCACTATGCAGAATGCCTCCAACATCAAGCACTTGAACCTCTCCAGCAATGAGGTGAGGTTCAGTACCCAGATCCTTCTTTGAAAGGAAAGTGGGAGGGCTCATGGGATGGTGACAAGAGGCAGGGAAGTGGATTTGTTAGAAATGGAAGGGATTGGGGTGCAGGGTCATCCTGGCTCTCTTTCTCTGATACACATTGTTCCTCCTCATAATCACAGGTGAAGTCTGCAGGGAAGTTGGACAAGGGCAAAGGGCGAGAGCCAGAGGAAATGTGTGCGAACAGAACCCCCCTGTGTGCCACCTTCCCAGATAAGTCAACCAACATAAGGTCAGTTGTACCCACTGTTGCCCCCTGGGAGCCTGAGCTACCCCTAACAGTGACTGTTTGCAGGAGGCAGCAGCCCTTGTCCTCTGGGAGGACCACAGGCCCTGCCTTCTCTTTTCTGTGTCCCTCACCTGTGCTTAGAGGACAGGCCTCTCAGGGGCACTGCCCCTCCCTCCCTCCACATGTCACATCATCCTGCCTGGTCCTTCAGAGGAGCCCTGAGTCACCCAAGATGGGTGTGATTCCTCAGACAAGGAATCAACTAAGACAGGCACAGGCACACAGGGACCATCAGGAGAGAAGGCGGTGATCATAAGAGGGGGCCACAGACAGGCAACCCCATGCTGAGCTGGGGCCTGACTCTTGACTCCTTCTGGGGAAGGTCTCCTACCCCCAGGGCTGCTCCATTTCCCATTCCCAGCTCAGACTGAGTTCACACAGGTGTTAAAGTGTCAACCAGTATCCAATGGGCCCCCAGCCCAACAAGGGCATGTTTTCCATTCCTACCTTGGGTCCAGGGCCAGCCAGGGCAGATGAAGGAAAGGGCTGCAGCAGGGAAGCCATTACCCCTTTCTTCTCTCTTCTTTTATGACCTCCACCACCATGGCAGAGCTTCTTTCCCTTCCCTTTGCTTTCTCTCTCTCCCTTGTCTCTATTCCCCTCTGTCTCTCTTATCTCTCTCCTCCTACCTTCATTCAGTCTCTGTCCTCATCCCTTCCCTTTCCCTCCCTGCCTCCTGAGCCCAGCCTCACTCACCTCCCTGCCCCAGCATCCTGGGCCATCTCTGGGGGATGTCCTGGCCCTGGCATAATGCTGGACCCCCAGTGAGGTAGCAGAGCCCTGGGCTCCCACCTTTTTCCCTCTTTTCTCTGGAGCCTCCAGTGGGGACTTGGAGGAAGGAAGGGAGGCAGGGAGGAGAAGGAAGCCTTGGAGCCTTGGCTCCAAATGCTATGTTGTGGCACTGGAGAAAGGAGTAAGATCAGTCTAGGTGGGAGCTACCCAGGAGGAAGGAGAGGGAGGAGAGGGAGAGAGGCAGACAAAGCAAGCGAGCCCTCTTCCTATGAGTCAGTCTACGGGGGAGGTGCCCAGGGCCCTGGAAGGCTGGAACATGGGAGTGTAGGTGGGACACACTGGGCTGTGTCTCTGGTATAAGTGTGCTTACACTCATGAAGAAGGACACCTCTACAGTTTCACTTTTCTGTTTTGTCTTGATTTTGGCAGCTCCATCCTGGAAATGTTCCCCAAGTTGTTACGCTTGGTAATTGTATTCCTTGATCATTGACTCCTCTGACTGGCACTGACACCGCCCACAACCTGCTCCAAACCCGTTTAGGTCTTGGCCAAGTTACATTTTTGAACCTGAGCCTTAAACCTCATGGAGGGAGGGCAATGGTACAGACCTATGTGGGAACCTGACAAAGGCTCTGGATCGTCTTCAACTACATTCTCCAAAGGCTTCAGGGACCCGATGATGATGATCCCAAATGTAATCTTGCCCATGGAATTTCCAGGGCCCTTGCACACCTGACCTCTGACCCTTGCCCTCTCCTGGGCCCATCCTTTTCACTGATCATCCAGCACCACCTCCCGGTCTGCACTGCTGACTTCCTCTTCCCTTCCCCAGGATGGCCAGGAGTCACGCCCACCAACTAACTTGGGTATTGAATCCCACAAGAGGCTACCAACCTGCAAGGTGAGGGGAGAGGATCAAGCGGAGTTTTAGGTGGTGCATGAGGAGGGGACGTCAGCTGTGGGCCTGAAAACTGTTTTAATTTCAGGGAAGCTTCTTTGAATCTGATGTGCTGAAGAGTCTAGTCCTGCATTTCCTGCAGCAGTAAGCGCTCCTGGGAATCTGAGGAAGGGGAGGGCTGGGCCTGCTGAGGCCACCCAAGCTCAGATCTGCTTGCTGGGTCTTTGAAGTCTCATTTGGGGCCTGATTCATACAGGCAGCCTGTGGCCCTTTTGTTCCCCCACAGATATTATTTGATCTATGACTCTGGAGACCGACAGGGTCTTGTTGGTGCTTACCATGACAAGGCCTGCTTCTCCCTGACCATTTCCTTCAACCCCAGGGATGCAGCTCCGTGAGTATCACAGCTCAGACTCTGTTCCTGGGCTCTGTGGCTCCCCAGCAGACACAGGCCAGCTCCTGGAAATACCCACACTGGACAGACCACCACCTCCTGTTCCTCTTTCTCTCCTAGAAGCAACTTGTACGGGTACTTCAAGGATAACAGGAATATAAAGAAACTCAAGGACTCCTGTGCGTGTGTGATGGGGACGATTGGGCAGGGAAAGGGGGCGTGGAGGGGTCAATCATAGGACACAGGGTGTGGCAGCCCCTGACCTTCGCTCTCCTCCCCCCACAGACCTGCGGGTTCAGCTGCTGAAACACACAAAAGATGACATCGTGCGCTCCCTCTGTGTGTTGCCCAAAACTCAGCATGACTTCAGCTCATTCTTGGTGGACATGTGGCTCCAGACGGTGAGCACCTGCTTCCTCTCTCAGGCAGGCCCAGAAAGCCACAAGTGGGTAGGGGTTTAGGTGGTGACTGAGCACCTGGGTTCTTCCTTTTCAGGAAAGGATGCTCTGCTTTTCTGTCAATGGGATGTTCAAGGAAGGTGAGTGTGTGTGGAGTCCCCACTCCAGATGCCCGACTCCTCCCTCCCCCTGGCTGGACTCCCTCTCAGAACTCTCCCAGCTTCCCTGATCTCTTCCCCTCTCTTCCTATTCCTTCTGTGTTATTCAGTCTCCACTCTGCCTCCAAACAATCGTGGTCTGACCTGCCTCCATGCCTGTCTACCCCTCACAGCTCAGGCATCAGGGACACAGGCTGTGGAGTTTGATGGCTCTCATCCCAGACCCTTACTCTGAGGACTTGGACCAATTACTTAACCTCTCATTTCCTCATTTGCAAAACGGAGCTAATAACACCCACCTCTTGGGTAGCTGTGAAAAATTAATCGAATGAACTTGTAAAGTGGTCGTCACAGAGACTGGCACGTAGTAGGGTCCCTGTCACTGGGAGCAGATTGTTCCTATTGTTGCCCCCCCATTCCCAACACCCTGACTCCCAGTGAACAACTGTCCCCTTCAGCATGAGTGTCAAGTCAGACCCTGACTGGGCAACACTATGTGAGCATGTAAAGCATGTGCGACTCTAAGGTGGTATTGTTGTTTGTTGTTTGGCTTTGCTGTGGTAGGAGAGTCTCAGAGTTCTGTCCATGCCTTCACACGGACCTTCATCGCTATCCCTGCCAACAATTCCAGGTGCGTACTGTGTTGTGAGTGGGAACACCCATCCCAGCCTGGGCTCAGGGGTGTGGGAGTGTGGTGGTGCAGACCTCAGGGTTTTCTCAAAACTGTGGAAAACCAAGAGGTAGATCCAAGGAGCAGTCTAGCCTAGTGGGTAAGAGCATGTGCTCTGGAGTCAGAGCACTGGGTTCTCTTCCTGGCCCCAGCACTCACTAGCTGTGTGACCTTGGTCAAGTCACATGACCTCTCTGTGACTCAGTGTCTTCCTCTGAACATGGAGATTAGACTGTCCACTCCTTGGGCTGTTGTACAGGGTAAATCTGAGTGTAAAATTGTCCCTGGGTTGCAGGTAAAGTACAAATCCAGTGAAGCTGGTAGACAACCTCTCCAAAGATGGGCTCTGTGAGAGGGGAAGAGGTACCAGCCAAGGAATCTGAGGGGTAGGCACAGCAGGTGTATGGAAGGAATCTCATTTCTGGGTGGCAGTGGGAGCAGGATCATTGTTGGGGGTGTGGGGTTGTCCATCTGTAATATCTGGGGGCCCATTTTTCCACCAGTCTATGCATCATGAATGACCAGCTGTTTGTGAGGGACACCGCCCGCAACGAGACTCAAAGAGCATTCTTCGTCCCAGTTCCCACACCCACCTCCAGCTCCGTGCCCACCCTGTCCCAGGAGCAGCAAGAAATGGTGCAGGCTTTCTCCACCCAGTCTGGGATGAACCTACAGTGGTCTCAGAAGTGAGTGCTGGGTGTGCACAGGATAGGAGGGAGCTGGAAGGAGCAGAGGAGGGAATAATGGGAACTTGTAGGTAATTTGTTTTGCTTGTTTATTTCACTCATTATCACCCTGAACATTTCCCTCTCAGCACATATATGCTACCTGGTTGTTTTTGAATAGGTGTGCATTACTTTTATGAATTTCATTGACTTTATTCTTTTATTGACAGACATTTGGGTACCAAGAGTTTTTCTTATGACACACTGTGCCACAGGGCTCATTCTGCTGCCTATGATGCAGTAAACGTGGAGGCATGTTTCCATTGCATAGATCAGGAAATGGCACCATGCAGTCAGTCAGCGTGTCTCCACTTTAGTCCTAATGGATGCCGCCTGTCCTTCCTCTACCCTAGGTGCCTTCATGACAGCCACTGGGACTACACTAGAGCTGCACAGATTCTCACTCTGCCCAAGGTGAGGTCTGGGAATTCAGGCCAAGTGAGTGGAGGCTGGGTGGCCCCGGGATGAGACTTGGGGCTCCTGGTTCTGTTGATGCCCCAACTCCCTCCCTTCACTTGCTCCAATCCCAGTGCAAGATCCCAGAGGAGACTCTCACACAGACTGATCCAGGATCCTGAGAACACAGCCCCGACAAGAAACCCTTGGGTGTCATCATCTTCATCCTCATCACCTTTGTTATGTTTTTCCTTTAGTCTTAGTATATCCCTGTGACCGAGCCGGGAGGTCTGCTTGGGGCTGGGAAGCCAACGCTTAACTGACACTCATTCACCCAAACAGCTAGTTCTGTGTATTTTTCCTACCCAGGATCCCTGATTTTTCTGATAATAAAGAAAAATGTTGCATGTTATGTAAAAGCTCTGCAAAATCCATTCAAGATGGGTATTATGATCATTGGTCTACAGAGGAGGAAAGGGAAGTCAGAGAGGGTCAGCAACTCTTGGGGAACAGTGGGGTAGAGACGCACTTCTTGGACCCCCCCCTCCAAAGCCCAGGCTGTGTGTGCATCCCAGGGCTGTGTGGCTGCCGAGGTGGGGGATGCTCTGTAACCCTGGTAAACCTGGGGGTGGCATTCTGAGCCCCCAGTGTACTAGTCAAATATTTTTAGGCAGAGAAAAGTATTACTTTCTTAGCCACACAAAATTATTCAAATTTAAAAACAATCCATTTTGGGAAAAACAGCATTAAAGATCACATGAAAATCAGGGAAGAAAAAATTGTCCTCATATATGACTGACATTGGATTAATATCCTTGACATATAAAGAAATCAGTACAGAGAAGGGAAACTAATATTAGCCTAGAATTGCTATTAAAAGCAATAGGAATGCCCAAGAAACCTATGAAAAGCTATCCAACCATAATAACCTACAAAACCACAACTGCAAACATTGAGATAAGGTACCAAATGAGAAAAGAAAGCTAACTATTGTTCAGAAAAATACGTGTGTGTGCACGCATGCATGCGTGTATGTGTATCTATATTGATGTATCAGTTGCCTAGGGCTGCCATAACAGTACCACAAAGCCGATAGCTTAAAACAACAGAAATTTATTATCTCACAGTTCTGGAGGCCAAAAAATCAAAACTCAAGGTGCCAGCTGGGCCATGCTTCTTTCAAAGGCTCTAGGGTAGAATTCTTTCTCGCCTCTTCTAGCTTCTGGTTGCTCTGGTGTTTTTTTTTTTTTTGGCTTGTCGCAACATAACTCGTATCTCTGCCTACATCTTCACATGGCCTTTTCCCCTGTGTCTCTGTGTCTTCTCCTTTCTGTCCCTTATAAGATCACCCATCATTGGACTTAGGGTGCGCTCTAATCCAGGGTGATTTCATCTTGAGATCTCTACCTTAATTTTATCTGCAAAGACCTTCATTCAAAATAAGTTCACATTCTGAGGTTCTGGATACTTGTATCTTTTGAAGGTCACTATTCAATTCCCTACATTCTGCCCTCTGGCCCCGCAAAATTCATGTCCATCCCATGTGAAAAATACATTCACCTCATCCCACCATCCCCAAAAGTCTTAATGAATTCCAGCATCAACTCTATGTCAAATATCTCATCTAAATATCAACTCAAGAAGTCCCAAATCTCATCATCTAAATCAGGTATGTGTGAGACTCTGGCTATGATCCATATGCAGGTAAAATTTCTCTCCATCTGTGGATGTGTAAAACCAGAAAACAGGTTATCTGCTTCCAAAATACAGTGGTGGGACAGGCATATGATACTCATTCTGAGAGGGAGAACATGAAAAGATTAAAGGAGTCACTGGTCCCAAGCAAGTCTGGAATTCTTTTAGGTTTCAATACCCAAGTATAATCTCTGTGGCTTGATGCTCTGTTCTCTGAGCCCATGACGGTAGCCCTCCCCTTTCTAGACTCTGCCTCGGTATCCACGTCTTTGCCCTCAGAGTCATTTTTCCTTTTTCTTGATGGATAACATATGTTAGCAGCCAAGTAGCTCTATCATTCTGTTTCCTACCTGTAGAATCCCCAGAAGTCTGACAGCCTTCCTTCATTTTGTCCCTCCTTTGTTGCCTTCAAGGCAAGCTGGCAGTGTTTTTGGTAGTATAACATTCTTCTCAAAAAACTTTTGGGTCTTTCATGTATGTCTAGGTGGTCCATGCCATCATACAAGAGGGTTGTCCACAAATATTTACCAGATAACCTCATCTGTATTCCTGGATTCTGCTGAGAGGGTTGATTGAAACCATTAGTCACACATCTAAAGTCTTCAGCAAAAGGTGTCCAGGTGTACTCCTGGCTTTTCTTCCAGAACACACTTAAAATCTTTTGCATCCTAAATAGGATGAGAATTTTCCAAATCATGGAAAATTTTACTTAACAGTTCCTTCTTACTTAACAGTTCCTTCCTTAATTTAACTCTTTCATCATTTACTATAAATGGCAAGGAGAAATACTTGACTTGGAAATCTTCTCAGCTAAATATGCAAGTTCATTGCTTATAGGTTCCACTTTCCACCCAACAAAACAATTCAGCCCAGTTTTCTCCCATCTTATAATAAGGGTGGCCTTTCCTATATTTTCCAATAATGTTCTTCATTTCTGAGATCTCACCAGAAGCACCTTTAACCTCCATATTTCCACCAAGAGTCTCTTCAAGGTCATCCCGGCTTTTTCTGTCATGTGCCTCAAAATTTTCCATTCTCTACCCATTGCCCAGTTCCAAAGCTACTTCCACATTCTTAGGTATTTGTTACTGCAACACTCCATTCTGGATACAAAAATCTGTATTAGTTTTCTAGGCTGCCATAACAAAGTGCCACAAACTGGATGTCTTAAAAGAGTAGAAATTAACTCTCTCACAGTTCTGGAGGCCAAGAATCCAAAATCACGGTACCAGCAGGGCCATGCTCCCTCTAAAGGCTCTAGAGGAGAGTCCTCCCTGCCTCTTCCACCTTCTGGTGGCTTGAGGTTTCCTTGACTTCTGGCAGCATAACTCAAATACCTGCCTCCATTCTGCCTCCTTTCTGTTTCTTATAAGGAAATTCATTATTAGATTTAGGGTCCACCCTAATCCAGGCTGATGTAATATATCTTAATGACATCCGCAAAGACCCTTCAGATCAGCACCTCCTGGGCAGCCTCCATGTTGCTGATATTTGCAGCTGAGAACCAGGAATCCTCTTTGGTAAGAACATTCCAGGGGTCACAAAGAGCTTCGTACAGGGCCTGACACCCACAGAAGTACCAAATGCAATGCTTCTCTGCTTACTTCATGCCTATTCTCCATCTTCATCACTATCAAATGGGCTCACTACCGATGGGCAGTCAACAGGGGTTATCATCGTGTTGTCCTTTGTGCAGGGAACTCTGTTCTTTATACCAGCTGAAATGAAAGTACCTGTCATTTTTTGAGCAGTACTTACTGTCTTTATACCCACAGAGACACTCCAAGAGACAGATTGTCAGACACGAGCATGTGAGTGCTGAGATCTTGGTAAAAGAATTTTAGATACCAGTAATTTAGGGCCATAGCTGCCACATAGTAATCATGCCAGGCTCCCCTAATGTCTCACACCTCCATTTGTAATACCTGCCTCTCCATCTTGTTCCCAAAAGTACACACCCACTCAATCAAAATTGGGCACGTTTGAGGTCACAGCAAATGAATCAGGGTAGAAAAGGCAAAGGCACCCCTTGGGGCCCAGCCTGGTGCCTGCCATTGCCAGCTCTCATACTTTTGTGTTAGGAAGGACAAGATCAGATGTTTATATTCTAGTCACCCAAGGGAGCTTTAGGTTGAGGATTAAAATCACAACCCCATATCTTCTTGTTTTATGTGCTTCGTTACTCTAGTTTTTATCTTTTATGTTATCCATTCCTTTTATACAAGCAAAAGGATCTTACTTTAAGAGATACCAACTGCCCTCCTAGATCATCTTTGGGGTGTTCTCTTGGCCAATGGTATCCTCTAGGATAGAAAATGAAATTTCTAGGCTAGAAATTGGTTTACTAATTCTATCAATGAGAGTGTTATTCTCAAAGTGTTTTAAGCACAAGTTTGTTTTGAAAATGCAAACTGAGGAACACTAGGTGAAAGAAACTATACTCAAATGAATCAAGCCGTGTAAGAATACACAGTAAGCAAATATCTACAGACTTCAAACATCTGCCAGCAAACTCAATTCACAGCACGTGTTAGGAGCCACACCCACCCACATCTGGTGATAGGAGTTTCTGTCCTAGTCAGATAATTTTCTTTCCATCATTTGATATCTTTACTGTGTTGAGTCTTCTGATCAATGAGCGCAGTGTGTCTCCCCATTTATTTAGATCATTTTGATTTCTTTTATGAGTATTTTGTAATTTTCAGCATACAAGCTCTGTACCTGTTTTGTTAAATTTATGCCTAAGTATTTCAGTTTTTAAAAATTGTAGTAAACTATGTATAACATAAAAATTTATCATTTTAACCATTTTTAAGTGTACAGTTCAGGGGCATTAAGGACATTCACATTGTTGTGTAACCATCACTATCTTCCAGTTCCAGAACTTTTTCATCTTTCCAAACTGAAACTTCATACACATTAAATAATAACTCTCCATTCTCCCCTCCCCCTAGATTTTGGCAACCACCATTCCACTTTCTGTCTTTATGAATCTGATCACTCTAGATATCTCATATAAGTTGAATCATACAATATTTGTCTTTTTGTGACTGGCTTATTTCACTCAGAATGATGTCTTCAGGGTTCATCCATGTTATAACATGTTTCAAAATATCCTTCCCTTTTAAGGATGAATAATATTCCATTGTGTGTATATACCACATTTTGTTTATCCATTTATCTGTCAGACATTTTAGTTTCTTCCCTTTTGGCTATTGTGACTCATAATGCTATGAACGTGGATGTACAAATATCTGATAGAGTCCCTGCTGTCAATTCTTTTGGGTATACACCCAGAAGTGGAATTGGTGTATCATATGGAACTCTATGTTTAATTTTTTGAGGAACTCCCAGACTGTTTTCCAAAAGAGCAACTGCACCATTTTGCATTTTCATTAGCAATCTACTAGGGTTTCAATTTCTCCACATCCTTTCCAACACTTGTTATTTTCTGGGTTTTTTGTTTGTTTATTTGCTTTGTTTTTTATAATAGCCATCTTAATGGGTGTGAGAAGTATTTAATTGTGGTTTTGATTTGCATACCAAATGATTAGTAATGTTGAGCATCTTTTCATGTGATTATTGCTATTTGTATATCTTCTTTGGAGAAATGTCGTTTTTTACCTCTTGTAATAGTTTTAGAATTAAAACTATTTTGTATGATATTAATATACCACTCCTGTTCTCTTTTGGTTACTATTTGCATAGAATATCTTTTTCTATCCTTTCACTTTCAACCTATGTATGTCTTTAGATCTAAAGTGAATCCCTTGTAGACAACATATAGTTGAATCATGTTTTCTAAATCTATTCTGCCAATCTATGTCTTTCATTGGGGAGATTAATCTATTTACATTTAAAGCAATTACTGATAGGAAAGAACTTACTGTTGCCATTTTATTTGTTTTCTGTGTGTCTTGCAGGTTTTTTTTTTTTTTTGGTCCCTCATTTTCTCAATGACTGCCTTCCTTGATGTTTAGCTGATTTTTTTGTAGTGACATATTTTAATTCCCTTCTTACTTCATTTTTTGTATATTCTACAGATATTCTCTGTGGTTACCATGGAGATTACATATAACATCCAAAGTTTTAACAATCTATTTTAAACTGATACCCACTTAACTTCAATCTCATACTAAACTCTACAACTTTCCAACTCTGCCTCCCCCACTTTATGTTATTGATGTCACAAATTACATCTTTATATATTGTGTACCTATTAATATAGATTTATTATTAGTTTTTATGCTTTTGTCTTTTAAATCCTGTAGAAGAATAAAAAGTTAATTTTCTAGAGAATGTTATATTTTTGTTTTGTTTTGTTTTGTTTTTGTGAGGAAGATCAGCCCTGAGCTAACATCCATGCCAATCTTCCTCTTTTTGCTAAGGAAGACTGGCCCTGAGCTAACATCTATTGCCAAACCTCCTCCATTTTTTTTACCCTTTTTCTCTCCAAAGCCCCAGTAGATAGTTGTATGTCGTAGTTGCACATCCTGCTAGTTGCTGTATGTGGGACACCGCCTCAGCATGGTCGGACAAGTGGTGCGTTGGTGCGCGCCTGGGCTCTGAACCCAGGCCACCATAGCGGAGTGCACGCACTCAACCGCTAAGCCACAAGGCCAGCCCCAAACTTTATATTTTTATATGGATTTGAGTTACTGGCTTACAACCTTTCATTTCAACTTGAAGGACTCCCAAGAGCATTTCTTGTAGGGTAGATCTAATGGTAGTTTAGGGGAGTAAGAAATATTCCTCTTCCCTTCTGGGTTCTTCTGGCTAATCTAAGAATTAAATTGACATGAGATAGAATAACAGGAGATAATCAAACAAATTTAATAACATGTATACATGAGGGAAACACAGAAAAACTGAGTAACTCACCAAAATGACTGAAGCTGCCACCTTAAATACCATCTTCAGCTAAAGACAAAGGAGGATTTTGGGGGTAGTGGTTTGAGACTTCAAAGGGGAGGAAGGCAACTACATGAAGATGGAAAAGCAAATATTTGTTAAATAGATGTTTGCCATGTCTTTCAAAGACAATGGGACATGGAGAGGACTTTGATCAAATGGGCCTTGCTAGGTTCCTCCCTGTCTCTCACACCTAGTTCATATTATACTATAGTTATCTACGGTATTAGCTCCTTCCTGGAACAGGCCTTCTATCTTAAATTCTTTTAGGCAGTTAGTGGGGGAGGTCAAAATTTCTTCCTGAGTCTTTTGTTCTTAAAAATAATCAAGCCAAAGAGACACATTTTGGGGTATCAAATTCTGCTGCCCTACAGTAATGAACTCCCTCACTTTTTGTTTATCTAGGAATGTCTTAACATCTCCCTCATTTTTGAAGGTTTTGCTAGATGAAGAATTCTCATTTGACATTTTTTTTTCTTTCATCATTTTAAATATATCATCCCACTGCCTTCTGGCTGTGAGGTTTCTACTGAGAAAGCCACTGATAATCTTTTTGAATAAGAGTGATGACAGTATAAATCTTGGCTTTATTTTGGATCTTAGAGATAAAGCATTCAGTCTGACACCATCATGTATGATGCTAGCTGTAAGTTTTTTTGAACTTTGCCTCTCTCCACACACACACACAAATGTTATTAGAGCTAATAAACAAGTTCAGTAATGTTGCAGGATACAAGATCAATATACAAAAATCAATTATATTTCTATACATTATCAATGAGAAATTTGAAAAAGAAATTAAGAAGTCTAGTTTGTATACAATAGCATCAAAAAGAATAAAATATTTGGGAATAAATTTAAACTAAGGAAGTGCAACACCTGAAACTTGAAAACTACAAAACATTGTTGAAAGAAATTTAAAATACAAATAAATGGAAAGATAGCCATGTTCATGAATTGAAAGGCTTAACATTTTTTATATGACAATATACCTTAAAGTGATCTGTAGATTTAGCAAAATCTCTGACAAAATTCCAGCTGTCTCTTTTGCAAAAATTGACAATCTGATCTTAAAATTCATACTGAAATGCAAGAGATTCAGAATAGGGAAAACAATCTTGAAAATGCAGAAGAAATTTGGAGATCTCACACTTTTCAATTTCAAAATTTACTACAACGCAATGGTAACACAATTTGGCACTGGCACAAAGATAGACATATAGATCAATGGAATAGAATTGAGAGTCTAGAAATAAAACCATGTGACTATTTTCAACTGAATTTCAACAAACATTCCAAGACAGTTCAGTGAGAAAAGAATAATCTTTTCAACAAATGGTGCTGGGAAAATTGGATAGCCACATGTAAAGTTACTCTCTTACCTCCTACCTTATACAAAAATTAACTCAAACTGCACCAAAGACCTAAATGTAAAAGCTATAACTATAAAACTCTTAGGAAAAAAACATAGAGGTTAAGTATTTGCGAGCTTGGATTAGGCACATTTGTTAGATATGACAACAAAAAAACATGAGCAACAAAGGAAAAAAATAGATAATGTGGACTTCATTGAAATTAAAACTATTGTGCTTTAAAGGGAACCATTAAGAAAGTGATAAGTCAATGCAAGGAACGGGCTAAAATATTTGAAAATCATATATATGATAAGGGACTTCTATCTAGAATATATAAAAACTCTCACAACTCAATAATAAAAAGAAAACTAATACAATTAAACAATGGGCAAAGGATCTGAATATACATTTCTCCAAGGAAGATATACAAGTGATTGATAAGCACGTGTGATATTGTGATGTATAATAAGAAATATACATTTGGTTTTCGTCCTTGTTCCTGGCACAGAGCTCCCAAAACCCTTGGAATTTCCTAAGAGATAAGAGCAATGGGAGCATCTTTTGTTATAATACTCATTTTTTTGTCTTCAGTTCCTAAAATCACTTCAGAGCCATAAAAGTGAAACGGGTGTCTTGTTATTTCTAACAAGCTCCTTTCAACCACAACTGAGTTTATGTTAGTGAGGTAACTTTTGGAAATTCACTAAAGATGGGGGGCTGGTTGCCAGGGGAACCAACCATGATTAGAGGGTTGGAATTTTCACTCCACTCCTTGATTTCCAGGGAGGGGAGTGGGGATGGAGGTTGAATCAATCATCAATGGCCAATGATTTAATCAATTATGTGTATGTAATGAAGCCTCATAAACAGCCAAAAGAAGTGGTTTGGAGATCTTTCAGGTGGGTGAACCAGAATGCTTCCACGTGCTGCAGTGCCGGGTCCCCGACTTCATGGGAACAGAAGCTCCTTTGTTCGAGACCTGGCCCTATTATTTCCTCATCTGGTTGTTGATTTGTATTCTCTAATATCTTTTGTAATAAACTGGTAATCTACTGAGTACACTGTTTACCTGAGTTCTGTGAGCCGCTCCAGCAAATTAATCAAACCTAAGGAGGGGGTCATAGGAACCTCTGACTTATAGCCAGTTGATCAGAAACACGAGTAACAACCCGGACTTGCAATTGGCACCTAAAGTGGAGAGCAGTCTTGTGGGACTGAGCCCTTAACCTGTGGAATCTGACACTATCTCTGGGTAGATCGTGTCAGAATTGAGTTGAATTGTAGGACGCCCAGCTGGTGTCAGAGAATTGCTTGGTGGTATGGGGAAAAAAAACACATATTAGAATAGGAGTATAATTATAACATGGAAAGATGCTCAACCTCATTGGTCATCTGGAAAATGGAAATCAAAACCACCGTGAGATATCATCTCATCCCCACTAATATGGCTAGAATCAAAATTTCAGATAATAACAAATGTTAGGGAGGATATGGAGAAATCAGAACACTCATACACTGCTGGTAGGAATGTAAAATGGTCAATCACTTTGAAAAATAGTTTGGCAGTTCCTCAAATGATTAATCATATTGTTGCTATGAACCTTAAAAACATTATGTTAAATGAAGAAGCCAGTCCCAAAAGAACACATATTATATGATTTTATTCATATGAAATGTCCAGAATAGGAAAATCTATAGAGACAGAAAGTATGTTAGTGGTTGCTTTGGCCTGGAGAGGATAGAAGGGATAAGGGAGTGATAGCTAAAGAGTACTTTTTGAGTTTCTTTTTGAGATGATGAAAATGTCCTAAAATTGACTGTGGTGGTGGTTGCACATATCTGTGAATATACTAAAAACCATTGAAGAGTACACTTTAAATGGGAAAATCTGATGGTATTTAAATTATAGCTCCATAATGTTATTTTAAAAAGACACAAAGAAAGTCTTAGCCAGATTTAGTAATTAATTGAATATGAGGGACAATGAAGAGGGATTCAAGGATGATGGCCAGGTTCTGGGTTGGCCAATGAATACTAAGGCAGAAAATAAAGGAAAAAGCAGGTCTAAGGTAAGAATAAATGATTAGAGAGAGTGAGATAGCATATATAGAGACTTGTACACTTTTTGAAGGGCAAGGAGTCATAGCCTTTTTTGAGTATCTGCTAAGAAGTATGTCCCCCCTCTCCACAAAACTGTGAATATATTACCATCCCCCTCACATATACAGATAATTTTGAATAACATTTAAGGGGTTCTACAGACTTCTGTGTTGAGAATGCCCAATCTAAGGTTACTCAGGATGATCAGCAGGGAGTGTTCCTCAGGTCCTGGCATAAATGAGGAGTACCGGGGATAGGTATGGACTGGCGGATAGTGACCCTGCAGCAAGGCTGGGTTCTTCCTGAGTGTCCTGAAGGTGAGTAGTGTTAGGGCCCAAGACAGGCCACCCCAAAATATCCCACAATAGAATACTGATTATTTTGAATTAAAGTTACTTGAGAAGCAAAAAGGGCTTTCTGACCCTCATGTCTCTGTTCCCCCTGAAAGCAGGAAATAAATCTCCCACGTGAAAGGTGCTCTCCCTGCATCCTTATTACCAGAGCTAGAGAAGTCAGAGCCAAGAAGCCTCCATAAACAAGCCTTGCAAATTTACTACCTCAAGTCTAAACTCTGCTTAAATTCCTCACTAATTGCATACCTCAAATCTAAGTTTCTTTGTCCTGTCATTCCTCACAAATGTAGTGTTTCTTTGTGTAAAAGATACATATACTGCCTGCTTTGTACACTCTCTCAGCATCATTTCTCTACGATCTCCAATACATACGTATTAAACTGGGTTTTTCTCCTGTTAATCTGGTCTTGTGTCAATTTTATTATTAGTCCAGCCATAAGAACATAAGAAGAGTGGAAAGCGGATTTTCCCCACCCCGACAGTAGATTAAGGTGAGAATTCTAGCAGCCTGCACTTCCTAGGCCAGGTGAGAGAGAGCAGAAAGGTTCCAGGAAGTTTCCACCTGGAAAAGGGGAAAAAGAGGAGAGAGCAGGAAAACTTGGAAGGTTCTCCACCCAGCAATCACTTCTCTAGGATTCTTGGAATCCCCCATCACAGAAGTGTAGAAAAGCCCCATCTGGTTTCCCGTATGAGAACATTCACCCCATCTATCTGGGAGGTGAGTTACTAGGTGGGAATTTTGGGGAAGAAATGGAGAGAAGGAACCAAAAAAATTTACTCAGGTCACTACATTGGCCACCTGTCCATCTATATTTTTGGAGTAAGCAACAGTCAGGAGCCTGAATGTAGGAAATGAGAGGCTCTGGAATGTGACTGTGAGAAGATCAGCACCTTCCCAACCTCTTGTCAGAACAAGGATGATCTAACTATCTCTGGATTCCTCAATCTGCCTCTGCCTCACAGATCTTCCCTTTGCTTAGGTCTTCAAAATCATCATTAGTAATAACCATTAAATTTCAGCAGATGACTTCGGTTGTGAGCAAATGCTTTTCCTTATTTAATGAATGTTTATTATAATAGAATAAAATATAAATATTTATTAATAAAACTTGAAATTTGTCCCAGAAGGAAAAAAAGGTGGATTATTTACATAAAATGGCCAAGATCTGACAACTGGACTTCTCCCTGAAGATTTACTTCACAGATCATTTTCAAAACACCAACGGTGTTCAGGAAGATTTCCCCTTTTTTTTCCATAAAATTTTGAAACAACCTAGAATGTTTTAAAAACGAAGTCATGTGGAGCCGAGAGAAAATATTTTCTGCACAGTGCAGGAGAACATAAACAATGAGGTTTTTTACTTTCCTAGGTTGAAGCATGTCTTTCAAAAGTGAAATTTCATAATGTTCAGCTTTTTGAGGCATATTAATTGTTAGAAAGAAAATAAATAGATATTATTAGGAAGCCAATTTACAGCCAGGGAGAAGAGGAGAGAGAGTAGAAAAGGCCAAAGCCAATGCCAAGGCCTTGGGTGGGGGGAGGGTGAGATGTACACCCTCCCTGGTAACCAGAGAAGGGCAGACCCCAACCGCACAGCGGTGAGGCCACCTGGGGGTCCTCAGATTGGAGAGGACAGAGTGGAGTGACAGGGCGCTGCCCTCTGGGGTCTCGCGCCTGGACGGGTGGAGGGGGAGTTCGTGTGTGCGTAGCTGGAGGGGAGGGTCCTGCCGAACTCCCCACAGGCCGGCCGGTGGTGGGTGTGGGGAGGAGGGAGAAATCGTAGGTGACGCGGCGCCCTCACGTGACCGGGAGCTGCAGAGCGACGCAGCCTTCGGTGCAGTCGTCACTCCAGCCTGGATACCGGCTCCCCGCTGCCCTGTGCACGGCGGGCTGGCATCGGGCCCTGGGAAAGCGGAGCAGGTAAGGGCCTCGGGGCCGCGCGCCGAAGCCAGGGCGGCAGCGGACTGCCTACCCCGGAGGCCGGCGCGGGGGATCAGCACAGCGTGTTCCCGCCAGCTTTCTCCACATCCCGGTATTCTTGGGAACAGAAGTAGTGGTCCACTGGGGTGGGGGTGCAGGAGCGGCAGGGTTCCAGGGAGGGCAGTAGAGCAACTAAGAGCAATGGGAAATCACTCCTGAGATCCTGCAGAAAAATGGTGAAGCCCTTGGGGCGGGGGGCGGGGGGCGGGGGGGCGAGTGGAGGGGCGACCAGGGGGACCAGGAGTCGAGCCGTGGCGGGTCGGCGCCCAGCGCTTGGCAACAGTCCCCGCTCTCTCCATCCCGGCCCTCTGCAGGTCTGCGAGTCCAAGTGTCCTGGCAGCGCACCTCCCAGCGAGAATCGGGAGGACAAGGAGACAGCAAGGATAGGCCCAGGTCGGTGCGGAGGACAGTGGTGGCGGGCAGGGGCAGAGCCCAGTCTGAGACCCCCCTCTCAACTTCCCCATCCACTGTCCTCCATTTTGGTGCCTGCAGGGACCTCGGGATGGATTTGTAGGGAAGATGGTGGGGTTTGGGGGGAGGGGAAGAGACAAGTGAGAAGGATGGAGGAGGGCTCTGACTGGGGGGCCCCCTAGAGGGCGCACGAAGCCTTTCAGTAGGGAAAAATGAAATTTTAAAACTGACCTTTGAGGGCTGGCCCGGTGGCGTAGCGGTTAAAGTGCCCACGCTCCGCTGCTGGAGGCGCGGATTCGATCCCGGGCGCCCAGCGACGCACCGCTTGTCAGGCCATGCTGTGGCGGCGTCCCATATAAAGCGGAGGAAGATGGGCACAGATGTTAGCCTAGGGCCAGTCTTCCTCAGCAAAAAGAGGAGGATTGGCATGGATGTTAGCTCAGGGCTGATCTTCCTCACAATAAATAAATAAATAAATAAATAAATAAATAAATAAATAACCTTTGATAGCCAAGGCTCTGAAAGGTAAGTAGAAAGTCCTCTGTCCTCGGTGCTGATCTGTCCACCAAAACTTCAATCCCTTTTCTCACCTTTTGTCTCCTAGGAGAAATGGAATCCAAAGAGGAACAAGTGGTAAAAAATATCAACTTGAAAAATACCAACCAGGAAAATGAAAAAATGGATGAAAAAGAACAAGATGCTAATAAAGGAGAGCCCTTGGCCCTCCCTTTGGAAGCTGGTGAATATTGTGTGCCTAGAGGAAATCGTAGGCACTTCCGTGTCAGGCAGCCCATCCTGCAGTATAGATGGGACATGATCCAGAGGCTTGAAGAGCCGCGGGCAAAGATGAGAGAAGAGAATATGGAAAGGATTGGGGAGGAGGTGAGACAGCTGAGGGAAAAGCTGAGGGAAAAACAGTTGAGTCATAGTTTGCGGGCAGTTAGCACTGACCCCCCACACCGTGACCATCATGATGAGTTTTGCCTTATGCCTTGAATCTTGATGTTTTCCCTGACGTTAATAGGGAGACACCTGCTTTCTAAATTTAAATGTTCATGATGTACCTTTGTTGTAAACCTTTTCATGTCACTCGTTTCTGGTGGGTCTCTTATTACCAGCTTCTAGTTGAATGTTGTGTTTTTGACCCAGTCGGTAAGATTTTGTTAGTGGGAGAATTTTACCTATTGCATGGAAAGATGTGCATTATATATTGTGAAGTTAATAAAGCAGTTTAAAAAAGCAATGTTTGTGTTTATTATTTTTATTTCAAATCTTATATTCATCTATTTAATACATGAAGAGAAAAAATGCCAAAATTAAATATACCAAAGAATTAATGCAGGGACTCATTTCTGTGAGATGGGTCGGTGTGTTTTCTTTTATATTTTCTGTAGTTTGAGAAGAAATGGAAACTATTTTTAATGACCTTACGAAAGCAAGAGGGTCACTCAATGAATACTTGATCACAAAATTTGGATCTTTTAGCCAGATGAGTAAACCTAGGAATTCTTTATAAATTGGGGACTCTATTTGCTTCACATAACTGAAACAAGGTCATGAGTGTGTGAACTGTGTTTACTTATTTTTGTTCCCACCCCCACATATTAGACAAGATCCCCTATCCTCAGATTTTACTTGAGATGCTTAGCAGAGTCCCCAAGGATAGGTCTTATCGGTTCGGCATCCCTCCTCTCTGCAGGACTGCGATGTCCGCTGGTCAAGCTGCAATTTCTGCCTGACAAGAGGTAGGCACTTAACAAAGTGCAATTAATAATAATGTATCAGGAGCTCTGAGTTCTTGTCTCAGTTCAATCCCTGAAAAAAATAACCTTGAATATGTAACTTCACTTCCCTAAAAGAGATCACTTGGAATTCCTAAAGGAACACTGGATTCATTTAGTAATGTCTTATTGTTTCTAAATGTATGCTAATCTGCCACCTGTGTGAGAATCACTTAAGAACTTTCTTAAAGATATAAACTCTTGCTCCCACCCTAAATCTACTAAATGGGGCTCCAGAACTTTCATTTTTAGCAAACTTCCCTGGTAATTCTAATGCACATTAATGTAAAGGGCTACTGTGTGTATATATTTATTATGATCTCAATTCTTAAATAGGAACCGTAACAACTAGAAGAATGTAAAAGTGAATATCTGAATTCAGTGGAGAGGAGCATTAAAATGCAAAGGACAAGAAAATTAAAAATACTTTTAGATTTATTACCAATAAAAATTAGAATTGAAAGATATACACTAAAAAGTTAACAGTGGCTATCTCTTGTGGGATATTGGGTGATTTTTTTCTTTGTACTCAGCTACATTTTTTCTTAAAGAACATGGATCACTTGTGCTAAAAAGAAATAAAAGCCAATAATAGATCTAGATCCAGGAACTCTTCAGTGAGCTTATAAATTCAATGGAGGCACTTAAAAATTCTCATTGATAGAACTTAGATATGTAGATTTCAAGTTACCCTTGGATATGATATTCATGCCCTGGTGTAATTATCCCTCCTGTTGAATGTGGGCAAAATCACTCGGTCTTACTTCTAATTAATAGAATACAGCAAAAGTAATGTGATGTCACTTCTGTGATTGTATTACAGAAGATTGTGACTTCTGTCTTGCTAGTAGACTCCCTTCCTATCCCCTCTCCTCTTGCTGGCTTTAATGAAACAAGTTGCTATGTTGGAGAGGCCCATATGGCAAAGAACTGAGAGTATCTTCCAGCCAACAGTCAGTGAGGAACTGAGGATCTCAGTCCAATAGCCTTTAAGGAGGTGAATCCTGCCAAATAACATAAGTGAGTTTGGAAGCAGATTCTTCCTCAGCCAAGCCTTCAGATAACACCCTGGCGCTGGCCAACATATTGATTGCAGTTTTGTAAAAGACCCTAAGACAGAGGACACAGATAAACCACACCCACACTTCTTACTCACAGAATCTCTGGGATAATAAATGCATGTGGCTTTAAGCTGCTGAGTTTTGGAGTAATTTGTTACACAGCAATGGATAGCTAATACAGTATATATCTCTACAGGATATTGATGCTTTTTAAACATAACCACAATGCGATAATCACACATAAAAATGGACAACAGTTATTTAATGTCCAGTCAGTGTTCAAATTTCCAGTGGTTTCATAATTTTTAACCCCAAACTATATAAACCAACAAAAAATAAATTAGGTTCCTGAGCAATACTATTGGTCTTGTCAGGTTGCAAAGGACAGGAAGAACATAATATAAACATTTTTACTGGAAAGCTGACAAGAATGTGTGTTTGAAAAAGAGTCTCATATCCAGCATAGGACTGGAGCCACAGACTCTAAAAATCTAGCAAATGCTAAGAGAAAAACTAGTCTGTTGTATGCAATGAAAATATAGGGTTGGGTGAGGATCAGGGAGGGGCATCATACACACAACATCATAACCCAAAACAGTCATTTGATATTCTGATACCTGCATTTTGCAGGTATCTTGGAAAAACAGTTATACTTAATTAAATTTGCCAAAATAACCTGTTTAACTCTAAAATATAAAGCATTGGCTAGTGCTCGCTTCGGCAGCACATATACTAAAATTGGAACAATACAGAGAAGATTAGCATGGCCCCTGCACAAGGATGACACGCAAATTCGTGAAGCGTTCCATATTTTTTAAAGAGTACAGCTTTCAGACAGAGGTCAAACTAAAGTGACCATCAATTCTGTATAGAAGAAGTAAGGAACAGAGAAGGACTACTAAAACACTGAGAAAAAAAAAAAGTTAAAAAATGGCAGTAAGTACATACTTATCAATAGCTACTTTAAATGTCAATGGACTAAATGCTCCAATTAAAAGGCATAGGGTGGCTGACTGGATAAAAAAACAAGACCCATATATATGCTGCATACAAGAGACACACTTCAGACCTAAAGACACTCACAAACTGAAAGTGAAAGGATGGAAAAAGATACTCCACGCAAATGGCAATGAAAAGAAAGCTGGGGTAGCAGTACTCATATAAGACAAAATAGACTTTAAAACAAAAACTGTAAAAAGAGACAAAGAAGGGCATTACACAATGATCAAGGGAACAATCCAACAAGAGGATATAACACTTGTAAATATCTGCGCACCCAATGTAGGTGCACCTAAATATATAAAGCAATTATTAACAGACATAAAAGCAGAAATAGACAGTAACACAATAATAGCAGGGGACTTTAACACCCCACTTACACCAACGGATAGATCATCCAAACAGAAGATCAATAAGGAAACATTGCCCTTAAACGACACACTAGAACAGATGGACCTAGTAGATATATACAGAGCATTCCATCCAAAAACCGAAGAATACACGTTCTTTTCAAATGCACATGGAACATTCTCCAGGATTGATCACATATTAGGCCACAAAACAAGTCTCCATGAATTTAAGAAGATTGAAATAATACCAAGCATCTTTTCTGACCACAACGGTATGAAACTAGAAATCAACTATAGGAAGAAAATCAGAAAAGCCACAAATACATGGAGATTAAACAAAATGCTACTGAACAACAACTGGGTTAACGAAGAAATCAAAGAAGAAATCAAAAAATACCTGGAGACAAATGAAAATGAAAATACGACATGGCAGAATTTATGGGATACAGCAAAAGCGGTTCTAAGAGGGAAGTTTATAGCGATACAGGCCTATCTCAACAAACAAGAAAAATCTCAAATAAATAATCTAACAATGCACCTAAAGGAACTGGAAAAAGAAGAACAAACAAAGCCCAAAATCAGTAGAAGAAGGGAAATAATAAAAATCAGAGCAGAAATAAATGAAATGGAGACCAAAAAAAAAAAAAATAGAAAAAATTAATAAAACCAAGAGCTGGTTCTTTGAAAAGATCAACAAAATTGACAAATCTTTAGCTAGACTCACCAAGAAAAAAAGAGAGAAGGCACAAATAAGTAAAATCAGAAATGAAAGAGGAGAGGTTACAACAGACACCTCAGAAATACAAAGGATTATAAGTGAATACTACGAAAAGCTATATGCCAACCAATTCGACAATCTGGAAGAAATGGATAAATTCTTAGAATCATACAACCTTCCAAAACTGGATCAAGAAGAAGTAGAGAATTTGAATAGACCAATCACCAGTAAGGAGATCGAAACAGTAATCACAAACCTCCCCAAAAATAAAAGTCCAGGACCAGACGGCTTCCCTGGTGAATTCTACCAAACATTCAAAGAAGACTTAATACCTATCCTTCTCAAACTCTTCCAAAAAATTGAGGAGTGGGGGAAGCTCCCTAACTCATTCTACGAAGCTGACATTACCCTGATACCAAAACCAGACAAGGACAACACAAAAAAAGAAAATTACAGGCCAATATCACTGATGAACATCGATGCAAAAATCCTCAACAAAATACTGGCAAATCGCATACAACAATACGTTAAAAAGATTATACACCATGATCAAGTGGGATTTATTCCAGGTATGCAGGGATGGTTTAACATTCGCAAATCAATCAACGTAATACACCACATTAATAAAATGAAGAACAAAAATCACATGATCATCTCAATAGATGCAGAGAAAGCATTTGACAAGATACAGCATTCATTTATGATAAAAACTCTGAATAAAATGGGTATTGAAGGAAAGTACCTCAACATAAGTAAGACCATATATGAGAAATCCACAGCTAGGAGTGATGTCAGCATCATGGCGGAGTGAGCTTTCCCGTGAATTCTTCCCCCACAAGATACAACAAAAGCAACAGCCACAGACCAACAACGGAATCCCAGACAGTGAAAAGCTAGAGCGGAGGGATCCACACTGCCGCACATCTGAGAGCGGAACGTGCTGGGCCCCTGGAGGAAGTGGGGAGAGGTAAGGAGAACTCTGCTCCCTCCCCATCAGATCAGCGATCCCCATCCGCGCGGCTCCCAGAGAGGGGGGAGGGGCGGCCCTCGGCGGGAAACTGTAGCTCTTCGGGCTCTCTCAGCCAGTGGGAAACTCCCGCACAGAGGGCTCAGAGGAGCCACAGGGCTACCATCAACATCTGAGCACCCCAGAGAGCGGATAAAGAGGGGCAAAAGAGAAGCCTCCCATGTCAGGGACCCAGAGGGCAAAAGAGAGAGCTCCCCCCTCCCCGCAACCCGGAGTCTGCAGCTCGACCAGACCTAGCGATCCGAGGCAGACCTGAACAAACTGGACTGGACCCGTGGATCGCAGTGGGGAAAAAACAAAACAAAACAAAACGAAACTGCGGATCGCAGCAGAAAAACTGGGGCAGAGCGCAGGGGGCTTAGACTACACAGCCCTTTACCACCAGACAGTGGCGGCAGGTGGAAATTGCAACCAGAGACTTCCAGGATGAGGAAAATCAAAACCAACACAGGAACCACAATGCAAAAATATATGAAATCACCAGACCAGAAACATAATGACAAGCACCCAGAAATCAACCCCGAAGACACAGAAATCCATAAACTAAATGACAGAGATTTCAAAATAGCTATCATAAAAACACTCAACGAAATATGAGACAACACAGACAAACAATTAAATGAGATTAGGAGTTTCTTCACAAAAGAGATTGAAATCATAAAGAAAAACCAATCAGTGCTGATGGAGATGAAGAACACAATGGAGGAGATAAAGGAGAATCTGGAATCTTTAAAGAACAGAGCTGACAATATGGAGGAAAGAATTAGTACTTTAGAGGATAGGAATACAGATATACTCCAGATGGAAGAAGAGAGAGAACTAAGACTAAAAAGAAATGAAGAAAGACTCCGAGAAATATCGGACTCTATTAGAAAATGTAACATAAGAATTATAGGTATTCCTGAGGGAGAGGAGAGGGAAAGAGGAACAGAGAGCCTATTCAAGGAAATAATAGCTGAAAATTTCCCAAATCTGGGGAAGGAGCAGGAAATACCAGTAAGCGAAGCCAACAGGACACCTATATATATTAACAGACAAAGGCCTTCACCACGACACCTAGTGGTAAGGCTAGCCAGGGTCAACGACAAAGAAACAATATTAAGGGCAGCTAGACAAAAACAAAAAATAACGTACAAAGGAACTCCCATCAGGCTCTCAGCGGATTTCTCAAAAGAAACTTTTCAGGCTAGAAGAGACTGGAATGATATATTCAAAATACTAAAAGACAAAAACTTTCAGCCAAGAATACTCTATCCAGCAAAAATATCCTTCAAATATGATGGAGAAATAGTAACTCTCCCAGATAAACAAAAGCTAAGGGAGTTCATGGCCACGAGACCCCCACTACAAGAAATACTCAAGAAGGCCCTCAGGCCTGAAAACAAGAAGAGAAAGGGAACACAAAGCTTGGAGTAAGGAGAAGAGTAGGTAGACAAAATCAGAGAAATAGTAGATCTTTACCGGAATAGGTTAGCAACCACTTAAATACTAAACTCAAAGATCAAAGGAAGAAATTCACCAAAAATAAATTTAACCTCATCACTGTAAACACACAGCCACAACACAAGATAGAATAAGGTATAACAAGAGCAACTTAGAAGGGGAAGAGGAAAGTGACTGAATTGACTTAGTATAAGGAAATAGGAGGCTATCAGATAATGGACTAGCTCATACACAAGATTTTTTGCCCAAACCTCAAGGTAACCACTAAACAAATAATCAAATTAAAACCACATATGATAAACAAAGAGAAAACTAGAAGAATCATAAGACAGAACAACCAAACTGAATTGGCAGTCCAAAACAAATGGGACAAGAAACAAAGGAAATGCAAAAGAACCAGAAAATAAGTGACAAAACAGCAACATTCAGCCCTCATATTTCAATAATTACCCTAAATGTAAATGGATTGAACTCTCCAATCAAAAGATACAGAGTGGCAGGATGGATTAAAAAGCAAGACCCAACAATATGCTGCCTTCAGGAAATACATCTTAGCACTAAAGACAAACACAGGCTCAGAGTGAAAGGATGGAAGACAATACTCCAAGCTAATGGCAAACAAAAGAAAGCAGGTGTTGCCATACTCATATCAGACAAAGTAGACTTCAAGATAAAACAGGTTAAGAAAGACAAAGAAGGGAAATATATAATGATAAAAGGGACACTCCATCAAGAAGACATATCACTTATAAATATATATGCACCCAACATAGGAGCACCAATGTACATAAAACAACTATTAACAAACCTAAAAGGAGAAATCAACAACAACACAATAATAGTAGGGGATCTTAACACCCCACTTACAGCAATGGATAGATCATCCAGACAAAAAGTTAATAAAGAAATATTAGACTTAAATGAAAAACTGGACGAGATGGACCTAGTAGACATATACAGAGCACTCCATCCAAAAACAGCTGACTACACATTCTTCTCAAGCGCGCATGGAACATTCTCTAGGATAGACCATATGTTGGGAAACAAAGCAAGCCTCAATAAATTTAAGAAGATTGAAATCATAACAAGCATCTTTTCAGACCATAAGGCTATGAAACTGGAAATGAACCAGGAAAAAAAAACTGGGAAAGTGACAAAAATGTGGAGATTAAACAACATGCTACTGAACAACCAATGGATCATTGATGAAATTAAAGGAGAAATCAAAAACTATCTGGAAACAAATGAAAATGATAACATGCCATATCAAACCATATGGGATGCAGCAAAAGCGGTCCTGAGAGGGAAACTCATAGCGATACAAGCCCACCTTAACAAACAAGAAAAAGCCCTAATAGGCAACCTTAAATTACACCTAACAGAACTAGAAAAAGAAGAACAAAGCCCAAAGCCAGCAGAAGGAGAGAAATAATAAAAATCAGAGCAGAAATAAATGATATTGAGACCAAAAAAACAGTAGAAAGGATTAATGAAACAAAGAGTTGGTTCTTCGAGAATATAAACAAAATAGACAAACCCTTAGCCAGGCTTACTAAGAAAAAAAGAGAAAAGGCTCAAGTAAATAAAATTAGAAATGAAAGAGGAGAAATTACAACAGATACCATGGAAATACAGAGGATTATAAGAGAATACTATGAGAAATTATATGCCAACAAATTGGACAATCTAGAAGAAATGGATAAATTCTTAGACTTATACAACCTCCCAAAATTGAACCAAGAAGAAATGGAGAATCTGAATAGACCAATAACAAGTAAAGAGATTGAAATAGTAATCAAAAACCTCCCAAAAAATAAAAGTCCAGGACCAGATGGCTTCTCCAGTGAATTTTACCAAACATTCAAAGAAGATTTAATACCCATCCTCCTCAAACTATTCCAAAAAATAGAGGAAGATGGAACACTTCCTGAATCATTCTATGAGGCCAACATCACCCTGATACCAAAACCAGACAAAGACAATACAAAGAAAGAAAATTACAGGCCAATATCGCTGATGAACATTGATGCAAAAATCCTCAACAAAATATTGGCAAACCGAATACAACAATATATTAAAAAGATCATACACCATGATCAAGTGTGATTTATACCAGAGATGCAGGGATGGTTCAACATCCGCAAATCAATCAACGTGATACATCACATCAACAAAACAAAGAATAAAAACCACATGATCGTCTCAATAGATGCAGAGAAGGCATTTGACGAGATACAACATCCATTTATGATAAAAACTCTCAATAAAATGGGAATAGAAGGAAAGTACCTCAACATAATAAAGGCCATATATGACAAACCCACAGCTAACATCATACTCAACGGGGAAAGACTGAAAGCCATTCCTCTGAGAACAGGAACGAGGCAGGGCTGCCCACTCTCACCACTCCTGTTCAACATAGTACTGGAGGTTTTGGCCAGAGCAATTAGGCAAGAAAAAGGAATAAAAGGAATCCAAATAGGTAACGAAGAAGTAAAACTCTCACTATTTGCAGATGACATGATTGTATATATAGAAAACCCTAAAGAATCTTTTGGAAAACTGTTAGAAACAATTAACAACTACAGCAAAGTTGCAGGGTACAAAATCAATCTACAAAAATCAGTTGCATTTCTATACGCTAATAATGAAGTAACAGAAAGAGAGCTCAAAAAGATAATACCATTTACAATTGCATCAAAAAGAATAAAATACCTAGGAATAAATCTTACCAAGGAGGTGAAGGACCTATACAATGAGAAATACAAGACATTATTGAGGGAAATCCACGATGACATAAAGAAATGGAAAGATATCCCATGCACGTGGATTGGAAGAATAAACATAGTTAAAATGTCTATATTACCTAAAGCAATCTACAGATTCAATGCAATCCCAATCAGAATCCCAATGACATTCTTCACAGAAATAGAAAAAAGAATACTAAAATTTATATGGGGCAACAAAAGACCCCGAATAGCTAAAGAAATCCTAAAGAAAAAGAACAAAGCAGGAGGCATCACAATTCCTGACTTCAAAACATACTACAAAGCAATAGTAATCAAAACAGCATGGTACTGGTACAAAAACAGACACACAGATCAATGGAACAGAATTGAAAGCCAAGAAATAAAACCACACATATACGGACAGCTAATTTTCGACAAAGGTGCTAAGAACATGCAATGGAGAAAGGAAAGTCTCTTCAATAAATGGTGTTGGGAAAACTGGACAGCCACATGCAAAAGAATGAAAGTGGACCATGTGCTATCGCCATTCACAAAAATTAACTCAAAATGGATCAAAGACCTGAAGGTGAGACCTGAAACTATAAAACTCATAGAAGAAAATATAGGCAACACACTATTTGACATTGGTTTTAAAGGAATCTTTTCGGATGACATGCCTACCCAGACTATGGAAACTAAAGAAAAAATAAACAAGTGGGACTTTATCAGACTAAAGAGCTTTTATAAGACAAATGAAACCAGAATCAAGATGAACAAACAACCAACCAGCTGGGAGAGAATATTTGCAAAACATACATCTGACAAGGGGTTGATCTCCATAATATATAAAGAACTCACACAATTGAACAACAAAAAAACAAACAACCCAATCAAAAAATGGGCAGAGGAAATGAACAGACACTTCTCCAAGGAAGATATACAGATGGCCAATAGGCACATGAAAAGATGCTCAACATCACTAATCATCAGGCAAATGCAAATCAAAACAACACTAAGATACCACCTCACGCCGGTTAGAATGGCTATAATCACCAAGACAAAAAACAACAAATGTTGGAGAGGATGTGGAGAAACAGGAACCCTCATACACAGCTGGTGGGAATGCAAATTGGTGCAGCCTCTATGGAAAACGGTATGGAGATTCCTCAAAGAATTAAAAATAGAGATGCCCTATGATCCAGCCATCCCACTACTGGGAATCTATCCAACGCACCTGAAATCAACAATCCAAAGAGGCTTATGCACCCCTATGTTCATTGCAGCATTATTCACCATAGCCAAGAAGTGGAAGCAACCTAAGTGTCCCTCGACTGACGATTGGATTAAGAAAATGTGGTATATATATACAATGGAATACTACTCAGCCATAAAAAAAGACAAAATCGTCCCATTTGCAACAACATGGATGGGCCTGGAGCGTATTATGTTAAGTGAAATAAGCCAGAAAGAGAAAGACAAACACTGTATGATCTCACTCATATGTGGAATATAAACAACCCATGGACAGAGAAAACTGGACTGTGGTTACCCGGGCAGTGGGGGTGGGGGGTGGGCACAAGGGGTGAAGGGAGTCATATATGGGGTGATGGACAAACAAAAATGTACAACCCAAAATTTCACAATGTTAGAAACCATTAAAACATCAATAAAAAAAAAAAAAGAAATCCACAGCTAATATCATCCTCAATGGTGAAAAACTGAAAGCTATCCCTCTAAGAACAGGAACCAGACAAGGATGCCCACTGTCACCACTCTTATTTAACATAGTACTGGAAGTCCTAACCAGAGCAATCAGGCAAGAGAAAGAAATATAAGAGATCCAAATTGGAAAGGAAGAAGTGAAACTGTCACTATTTGCAGATGACATGATTTTATATATAGAAAACCCTAAAGAATCCACCAGAAAACATTTAGAAGTAATAAACGAATATGGTAAAGTTGCAGGATACAAAATCAACATACAAAAATCATTGGCATTTCTGTACACTAACAACGAAGTAGCAGAAAGAGAAATTAAGAATACCATCCCATTTACAACTGCAACAAAAAGAATAAAATACCTAGGAATAAACTTAACCAAAGAGGTGAAAGATCTGTACACCGAAAACTATAAAACATTGCTGAAAGAAATTGAAGAAGACACAAAGAAATGGAAAGATATTCCGTGCTCTTGGATTGGAAGAATGAACATAGTTAAGATGTCCATACTTCCTAAAGCCATCTATAGATTCAATGCAATCCCTATCAAAGTTCCAACAACATTTTTCACAGAAATAGAACAAAGAATCCTAAAATCTATATGGAACAACAAAAGACCCCAAATAGCTAAAGGAATCCTGAGAAAAAAGAACAAAGCTGGAGGTATCACACTCCCTGATTTCAAAATATACTACAAAGCTATAGTAACCAAAACAGCATGGTACTGGCACAAAAACAGACACACAGATCAATGGAATAGAATCGAAAGCCCAGAATTAAACCCACACATCTATGGACAGCTAATCTTTGACAAAGGAGTCAAGAACATACAATGGGGAAAAGAAAGTCTCTTCAACAAATGGTGTTGGGAAAACTGGATAGCCACATGCAAAAAAATGAAAGTAGACCATTACCTTACACCATACACAAAAATTAACTCCAAATGGATTAAAGACTTGAATGTAAGACCTGAAACTATGAAACTCCTCGAAGAAAACATAGGCAGTACGCTCTTTGACATCGGTCTTAGCAACATCTTTTCAAACACCATGTCTGACTGGGCAAGAGAAACAATAGAAAAAATAAACAAATGGGACTACATCAAACTAAAAAGCTTCTGCACAGCAAAGGAAACCATCAACAAAACAAAAAGACAACCTAACAATTGGGAGAAGATATTTGCAAACCATACATCTGATAAGGGCTTAATCTCCAAAATATATAAAGAACTCATGTATCTCAACAACAAAAAAAATAACAACCCAATTAAAAAATGGGCAAAAGACCTGAACAGACATTTCTCCAAAGAAGATATACAGATGGCCAACAGACACATGAAAAGATGTTCAAAATCATTAACTATCAGGGAAATGCAAATCAAAAGTACAATGAGCTATCACCTCACGCCTGTCAGAATGGCTATAATTAACAAGACAGGAAACAACCAGTGTTGGAGAGGATGTGGAGAGAAGGGAACTCTCATACACTGCTGGTGGGAGTGCAAACTGGTGCAGCCACTATGGAAAACAGTATGGAGATTCCTCAAAAAATCAAGGATAGAACTACCATATGATCCAGCTATTCCACTTTTGGGTATTTATCCAAAGAACTTGAAAACACCAATTTGTAAAGATACATGCACCCCTGTGTTCATTGCAGCGTTATTCACAATAGCCAAGACTTGGAAGCAACCTAAGTGCCCATCAAGGGATCAATGGATAAAGAAGCTGTGGTATATATACACAATGGAATTCTACTCAGCCATAAGAAACGATGACATCCAGCCATTTGTGACAACATGGATAGACATTGAGGGTATAAAGCAAAGTGAAGTAAGTCAGAGGGAGAAGGTCAAATACCGTATGATTTCCTTCATTAAGTAGTAGATAATAACAACAATAAACAAACACATAGGGACAGAGATTTGATTGGTGGTTACCAGAGGGGAAGGGGGGAGGGAGGAGGGTGAAAGGGATAATTCAGTACATGTGTGTGGTGATGGGTTGTAATTAGTATTTTGGTGGTGAACATGATGTAATCTATGCAGAAATAGAAGTACAATGATGTACACCTGAAATTTTTACAATGTTATAAACCAATGTTACTACAATAAACAAAAATTAAAAAAAAAAAATAAAGCATTGGCTAGAAAAAGTGGCTGCCAGACTGACAATGTTGGAATGATGCAGGCATAAATCATCAGATTACCAATCACCGTTGTGGTTGAGTAAGTACCTGCAACGAAAAGTTATATTACTGAGTTACAGTTAGAGAAAGTGTGGGACTGAGATAACAGGATGAACAAGCAAACATATGAAACCATTTCACCATCTAGTTTGATTGAATAAGGCAAGGAGTAAATTACTAAGAAGTCTTTTTTTTTTGAGACGCACAAAATTTATTTTTATTTATTTATTTTTTGTGAGGAAGATCAGCCCTGAGCTAACATCCATGCCAATCTTCCTCTTTTTTTTCTTTTTTGCTGAGGAAGACTGGCCCTGAGCTAACATCCATGCGCATCTTCCTCCACTTTATGTGGGACGCCGCCACAGCACGGCCTGACAAGCGGTGCATTGGTGCGCGCCCGGGATCTGAACTCCGGGCCGCCAGCAGAGGAGCGTGTGCACTTAACCGCTATGCTACAGTGCCAGCCCCAAGAAACACAAAATTTAGAGCACTAATATAAGTACATGGAGGAGATAATTTGTGGGTCACCAGGACTTCAAATCTTGAAAATAAGGAGAGTTATGAGTTATAAGAGTTATAACTCACCCTCTGAGAGTTATAAATGGATAAATCTGATAGACAATGGACATGGCTTTCCATCTCTGAGAATAACACGATATTATCTATGAATGTGATACTGAAAAGGTTGAAAACATCTAGTATTCCAATCAATGTCATCTGGGAGTTGTCCGATGGAGGCAGGGTCATGGAAATGCTTCAAGAAGGAAAATGGTAATAATAATATGCCCATGTGAAGCAGGGTCTTGGAGATACTTTAAACGATTTGAGATTAAAAAGGTAGAGGTCCAAGGAAACATTTTAGAAGATTTTAAGGAAGAGAACTATAAAATAGATGGCATAAATGTAGGGTAAGAGGTGGCATAAGAGAGAAGGAAAGATGCAAAAACAGGGCAAAAAAATAATGCAAAATGAGCTGAAGGAGGTTCTGACCATAATATCCAGTTGGCACACTGAGGAAAATGTATCCAGAAAATATATTAATTAATGCATACTCAAGATACTAAAAATAGACCTTTTTTAAAAGAATAAAAATTAATTTCAGTTCATGCAGAACTGGAAAATAAAGTTGTCCTCTGAATGTCAAAGGAGTAAAATTCACCACACACACTATAAATCAATGTAATAAGCTAAAGGAGTTAATGTTAAAGTTTGGGTTCCAGAAAATAACAGTATTTACAAAACCAAAGGAAAAAATAGATGGGCAGATATATAGGTAAGCTACCTAACACCCATAGCAATCCCCAGACAGAAAAAATCAGATGCATAAACAGTGCCAAACCCAGTGATATGCTAATAAACATTTGACAACTGGGTTTCCAGTAAACTCTTTGTAGTGTTAGCCTATTTCCACTGTGTAAATATTCCTACTAGAGCTGATTTTCAGCTACCAATATAACGTCACAATGCAGAGTTGAGAAGAGATATGCACAATTAGCAGTCCTGAGCCAGTAAGAGCCAGCTTCATCACATCACTGGTTCAGAGCCCTTCCTCATCCAAGAGGTTAAAATAAAGATGATACCACGCAAGGAAAATTAAAGATGAAAAAGAGAAAATGAAACGTCTTTTGTAAAGGAGATGTAGGATGAGCATAAAGGAGAGAAAGATATAAGAAAAAGAGACCAAGGCAGATAGACAGAAGTCTGGTGTATGCAGTATTCTTGTGAGTGAAAGGGACTAGAGGAATATGTGTGTATGTGTCTGTGTCTGTGTGTGTGTGAGAGAGAGAGAGGGAGAGAGAGAGAGATTGAGATTGATTAGAAGATTACCTAGACATGGATATGACTAGGCAATTTAAAGGAGGATTTGTAGAAGCACAGACTTTGGAGTCAAGCAGACCTTAGTTCAAATATTGGCACCATCACTTATAAGCCTTGTGACCTTAAACAAAGTTGGTCAACCTCCTTTAGTTTCGTTTTCTTATCTGTAAAACGTACTTTTCTGAAAGGTAGTTTGAAAATATGTATCAAAAGCCGTAAAATAGTTCTGGGGGGCCGGCCCCGTGGCTTAGCAGTTAAGTGCGTGTGCTCCGCTACTGGCGGCCGGTTGCACCGCTTCTCCGGCCATGCTGAGGCCGCATCCCACATACAGCAACTAGCAGGATGTGCAACTATGACATACAACTATCTACTGGGGCTTTGGGGAGAAAAAGGACAAAAAAAAAGGAGGAAGATTGGCAATAGATGTTAGCTCAGGGCCGGTCTTCCTCAGGAAAAAGAGGAAGATTGGCATGGATGTTAGCTCAGGGCTGATCTTCCTCACACACACAAAAAAATAATAATAATTCTAGGGCCTTTAGCTCAGAAATTCTGTGCTTATGACTACATTCCAGGTGAGAAGTCATACACATGATCTGTATCTGAGCTGTGAAAACATCCAAGTGTGCAAGCGTGTAAATATATGCAATAATGGGATGCTTATTTCAGCATTTTTGAAATACCAAAAAGCTGGATAAGACTTTAATACTTATAAATAGATGGAAAGATAAATACATTAAGATGCAATAATTCTTTGGAAAGCTGTACAGCCATTATAAATAACAGAGTTGTTCTGAACATAATGAAATGGAAAATTCTCTAAGACATATTGATAATTATATTGGATAGGGAATTTCAGCTGTATGTATAGAATAATCTACTGAAACTGGCTTAAATATTAAGGAAGTTTATGATTTCACATAGCAGGAAGAGCAGAAGTAGGTAGGACAGGCTTCAGGACTGATTGATTCAGCCACTAAAGGATGTCTCCAATGACCCAGGTTCCTTCCATCACTGGTCAGCTTCTGCCATGCCGAGTGTCAGCTTCATTTTAAGTCTGGTGGTTACCCCTGATGCAACAAAATGTCTGCTTATGGTGCTTGAGGGTACATTATTCTCTGTTTCTGGCCCTCAGGAGAGAAGGAAAAACCTCTCTCCCAATCATGGAATATAAGGCCTTCCCTTCAATCTAACTGGGCCATTTTAAGCTTGTTGGCCACCCTTAACCAGTAACAGTCTTCAGGGAAATTCCAGGTCCTGACAGATTCAGAGTAATCAGGACCTTCCCCTTGAAGCTATCAGTGAGATGGGGGTGGGGTGAACATTCAGATGTTTGGAGTTCTGTTGGGAGGAAGGGGAAAATTGATGCTGGGAAAGCATGTACTACACTGGGAAGCTCAAAAATAGGAATGGTCCAGGACATTCTGGACCCCCAAGAGTCCCTGAGTGGGAGATCAAACAGCAAGAAGATCCACTGAATAAGCTTCAGTGTGGAATGAGGCAGGGCATAAAAAACTAAAGTAGTCCAGAAAATGTCAACATCCAGGAGGAGAGGAGAGAGAGAGAGAGAGAGAGAGAGAGAGAGAGAGGAAATAATGAATATGACTCAGCAAAAGCTCCATAACTGACAGAAATCTGAGAGATCCCTGGAGCCCTGAGATTAAAAACCAAAATAAGGAGCCTTTTTTTCAGTGTACCAGATTCAGTAAGACCACTCACCAGGGCTAAGTGGAAGTCATGCGGGTCTGTGCCTAGAGATGCCCAAGAAACCAGTCAGTGAGGAAAAGAACCAAGCGGAGAGAATTCGAAGAAGATAAATTCTTTAGAGTTTCCACTTTTGTCACATACATAACACTTCCCTTCACAGAATCTTTCCGTGCCCTGTGGATCAGTGTCAGATGTATTGCGCACATCCATTCCTCCAGAAGTAGGTAGAAAGTTAGCCTTGAATGTTCTTGAACAACATCTCTGAAAAGTAACACTTTCATTGTCTCAGCTTTGAATCTTACTGGAGTTTGCAGGGACTTCCACTGGGCATTGTTTGCTTACTTGGTAGGCTCATGACCTCTACCCTAGCCAGGCTACTCTCTCCCTCACCAGCCCTTTCCAGAACTCCTCCTCCTGGAAAAATATTCCAATCCTATTCACCTTTCAAGGCTCAACCCAGATCCTTTTCTCATGACAGCTTCCCTGGCTGTATGAGTACCTCTCTTCTCTTACTCCTATTAAGCTGACAGAACACCATAGTTTTTCAATTACTTTTTTCCCAGAAGTTGTTATGTGCAATAGCAGATCTGCCTAGGCACCTCATGTTCTGCTTCCTCTGTAATGCATTGGATTGTGTTTTATAATTTTTTTGTATCTGTCATAGACCTTAGGCCCCTGAGTAATCAGTAAACTGGTCTGTTTCTCCTCTTGCCCTTCCCCAATCCAGTCTCTCCATGGCAATACAAGGAATATTTGAAAGGAGAATTAGAACATGCTCCTCTCCTTAATTATATCCCTTAAATGCTTCCATTGTACTTAAATACTTAAAATCAAAATAAAACAAAACAAATCCTTACCATGGCCTTCAGGCCCTGCAAGTCCTGTCTCCTGGCCACCTCTCCCGCTCAGACAGGCCACTCTCCCCCTCCACTGATAAGGTCCAGCCACACTGGCCTCCTTTGTTTCTAAATGGGCCAAGGACTTTCCTGCCCTAGAGCCTGTGCACATGCTGTTTCTTCTTCTGGAAGGCTAACCACTCCCCATGGCTAACTCTTATTTACCTTCTAGGATTCACCTAAATATCATTCCTACTGAGAGTCTCTCTCTCATGCTCTGGTCTAGCCCATCATGTTATCGCTCACAGAACCTTGTTCTCTTTCTTTACCACAATTTGGGGTTACACATTTGTTTAATGTTTCTCTTCCCCACTAGATTGTACTTTCCGTACTCAGAGGGACTCTGTCTATCTTATTCTTCAGGGAATATACAGCATCTAGCCCAGTGCCTGACACACGTTAGGGCCCAAGAGATAGTAGATTGAACCCTATTGATTTGCCATTTTTTAAGGTCAAAACCAGGCACATATCAGCAACCTCATAAGGTTCAACCTAATACTTTTTGAACAAATGATAGACGAAGCAGGTAAATTATTGAGAAAAGAGAATGAGAAAGTAGCCTGGGGAATATGTTTTACTCTCACTTTACTATCTAACCTGTTTTAGGGTAGGCTTAGGAATCTGGCTGAGTTGCTGACCCTGAGATATTCCCCCTAAAGGGAAGAACACCTCTTATCCTTGTCAGGAGTGTCTCTTCCCAGTGAATTCCTCAAAGTCCATGCCTTGCAACCACAGGCTTGTGTCCTTGCTTAAGCTGTATCCTCTTCCATGCTGTTTTCTTTCCCCTTAACAACTCTCTTTGACAACTAACTCATCAAGGGCACAGGAACTTCTACGTGATGTGTCTTCCCCTTCTTTGCTGGTAAATTCCCAAATGTTCTTTGCCAGGTAGTCATAGTATTTGCTTTATCCAAATGAGAGACTAAACAGAGGAATCAAAAACTGTATTGAATAAAGAAAGGAAAAACTACTTACTCTGGGTGGATTACAGCGTTGGTATGGAGTACCTGTGAGGTGTTGGAGGTAGGGGAGAACCTAAAGGATTTCAGGGTTGCCTCTACTTCATACTCCCTCTTTTCCTTCCCTCTCCTATCCAGGACACAGCAAGCAAGTATAGCAATGGTGTAACCCTTGACTCATCAGCAGAGTGTTTGAGAGAGGGGAAGGGTCACAGAATCTACCAGGGGAACCAAGAGTTGAACAAAGTTTGAAAATTACTGTCTTGAACCAAAAAAGAAAAAAGAAATCAGGTATTGGAACAATTTTCTGGGTGCCTCAAAAAAACAGAACTCAGGTCCAAGAAGAAGATCTAATGTTGGGAAATTTATTTGCACTGCCAGTATTCCATAGACAGTAGGAGCTGCATAAATAGACAGTGAATGGATGAATGAATAAATTGTTTTAGGAAACATCAGCCAATGAAAAATATTAAAGTATAACCTCCTACAGTCTTTTTTCATCTGTGTGTATATATTTCAAACAGAAGTAGGTTCATTTGGTATATACTGTGTCAAAATCTTATGTTATAAAAAAAAAGCAGATTGCTTTGTTAATGATATTGTTGTTTTTTGTCTTTGCTTAGTAAAAGTATACCTTTTAATTTTTGGTTTCCACTTCAACATGTAAGGAGCTTAGAAATCATCCCTCTCATTCTCACAACAACAAAAAAGCTAAAAACTGAAAATCAACAATTCTTAGACCATTGGAGAATTGAGGCCACAGGGTGAACTACTGCCCCCACAAATTGGAGAGATAGACAGGTATATATATAGAATCACAGCTTACTGGAGCAGAAACCCAGGAGGAGACCACTACTGGAGCCAGTACCATGGTAGGAAAACAAACTATAATTGATGAATTGCTAGAGGCTCAGTGTGGACAAGCTTAAGAGTTAAAAACTCCAGGTGGACCCAGTCTTAGGGGGCCTCCACATTTTCGTGAATTTTACCCCTGAGAGCCCTATCAGGTTCTCACAGTGAAGATCAGAGAAAAAACACCCTGGTGCTTCCAGCAAGTGGAGGGGAAAAGTAGACATTTTGAAATACACCCAGAGTATTCTGTTCTTCTTAAAAAGATCTGCCTTTAAAAGAAACTAACCAAACTGGGGGTAGAGAAATACTCAACTCCAGATCTCTCCAGTTTTCTAGGTGGGGGAAGGGAAATATCCCCCTCCAGCCTTTCTGACTCACCTAATTACGCATAACAAAGTCCTCTCAAAGTGCAGACACCCTTCCAGTCCTAAAGATGACGTGGATAGGAAACAAGTCCTTTTTTTGTCTCCAGTAGGACCTTCTACCTCATACAGAAAAAATTCTGAGGGGAAATATTGCACAATGTTAGCAGTGGTTGTCAGCAGGTGGTGGGGTTATTGTTTAACTGTGCTTCCATTATATTTTTACATGTTTTACAATTTTTGGCCAGATTTTGAAGAGCAGGGGTAGGGAAATATAGGCATTTAGTCCCACCCCTCTTTGATAAGGACTATAGTCACATTTCCTGGAAAACGGAGTAAGATCAGCTTGTGTGTTTGGGGCTCAGGGGAGACAAATAGAACTATTCTGATGGAACCTGAGGACAGGGGTGGGATGGGGCATATGTCCAAGGATGGACATAAAGGTACCTATCCGTGAGAATGCTGACCTCTTACCACCCTCTCACAGAGGATCTGTGAGGAAGACTGCTGTGAGGGGCACCATTTGGAGAGTCAGGGCACAGTCTCACAGCCCTGTGGCCCATGAATGACTAGCCTGGGTGGAAGAAAGGGAAACATCCTCAACTTGATAAAGACTATCTCATTGCAATTGCCCTCAACTATGTTACCATCTATCCTTCCTATCCATCCCCCCGATCTGGCTCCTTCCCCAGCAGGAGGCTGGTCATGCAGTATTTAGGATTAACACCCAGCTGGGTCTTCAAACACCCCCTTCCCAGTCACAGACATATTTTTTGACCATCCCACTCCTAAAAGGAATTTTAGTGCTGGAAATTAAGATAATAAAATGTTTTGACCTCTTTACATATGGAAAATGCAGTCATATATAAATATTAAAATGCAAATACTCAATAATCCTACCACTCACTGATAACCACTGTAATATATAGGTGTCATATTAATATTGTTGTGCTTCATTTGTTTAAAAATTCTTCTACCATATAGGGTGGTTGTGAGCATATATTTATAGCTAATACATAAGCATATATATAAGTATATTCAACATAGAAGCCAGTATATTAATATATTTTTATAAATATCTATATTATATACTATATATACATATATATGGCAAGGAGGAAATGCCCCAATGCTTATTATCATTATCTTTGACTATTATTCAGTTGCATTATTTTTCTACATATGCCCATAGATACACATATGTATGCATTACACATACAATAAAAAAATTAAATGGAACTGTAGGTGCTATCGTATTTTGCTTTTTTCTAAATACTTTACCAAATGACCCAGAACCATTTACCTCCGCACTCATATCAGATAAGACCTTTATGACCCATGGAATATGCAAAAGCTTCTAGTGCAAGGAATTAACACCATATAATTTGTTTGCCACATGAGTCCTAAGAAGAATTTTAGTGACCATTAGGAAGATAACATATTAACCCCTTTACACATGGAAGAAGTCCTCTTGGGTGCTGGTAATGTTCTATATTTCAATCAAGTATAAAGAAGAAAATGCCTGTAATCAGGGATCCCATTAACTACTGGCAACCAGTATAATAAATAGATGTGATACTAATATTTCTGCATTTTGGTTTCTTCATTGGCTTGAAAAAATATACCCTATAAAGTTTTTATAAGAGTTAAATGAATTCATATAAGTCAGGTACTTTAGAAGTGTGCCTGGCACAAAGCAAGCGCTCAATATTGCCACTACTAATAGTCAGGTCCATATTCTTTATATATATGCATATAAATGCACACATGCATAAATTGCATATATATATATGTTTTAGCCAAATTGAATCATATATTGCAAATGCCGTGAGAAAAAAGTATAACATTACTTTACCCAAATACCTACTTAGCATATAAAATGCTGCTCAACATCATTATTCATTGGGAAAATCCAAACTAAAACCATAATGCAATGCCCTCTGGAATGGCTGAAATTAAAAATAACTAACAATACCTACTGTTGGTGAAGACGTGGAGTAAGTGGAACCCTCTACACTGCTGGCAGGGGAATGAATTGATACAATCACTTTGAAAAACTGCTAGGCAGTATCTACTAAGGCTGAACTTGCCCACACCTGATAGCTTTCCCATTGCACCCATAGGCATATACTAAACAACAATCAATTAGTATGTGTACCAAAAATACATGTACAAAAATGTTCACACCAGCATCATTCATAAAAACCCAGGGCTGAAAACAACCAAATGCCCATCAACAAGAACGAAGAAATTGAGTTTGGTAAATTCAAAGGAATGGAATACTGTAGAGTGATGAAAATGAACAGACTATTGCAAAATGTGATAACTTGAGTAGCAGACATAAAAAAGCTAGACACAGGGTGATGTCAGCATCATGGCAGTGTGAGGCATGGCATGCTCCCTTTGTCTCTCCCCTCCAAGTTACAACCAGTAGGACATCCACAGGCCAACAAAGGATTCTCTGAACAGCACACCAGAAGGCCTGAGAGACCCATACGTCTATACATCTGAAGGTAGGCAGACTGGACCTTGTGGAGGTGGTAGAACCAAGGGAGTAGTGGGGGCAGTTCCCGAGACCAGAGGCTCCAGGAACCATGGCCACATCTGCAACCAGAGGCTCCAGGGATTGTGGTAACACCTGTGAACAGAGGTCAGAGGAACCGACGCAGCCCATGCACCCATAAGCTCCAGGAACCACTGTGGTGCCCACAACCAAGGGCTCCAGGAACTGTGGCAGTGCCTGTGACCAAGCCCTCCCCTTCCCCTGGTGGCAGTACCTCTGATCCTGGCCATCCCAGCAGCAAGGACTGCATCCAAGACCCTAGTACCCCCCAGCAGTGGTGGCAATGCTTGTGACCTGAGGTTCCAGGAACTGCACTGGAGCCTGAGACCAGAGGTTCCAGGAACTGGTGGTGGTAGTCATGATTCAGGCTCTCCTCCAGCGGTGGTGGTGGTACCCATGACCTGAGGCTTCAGGAACCACGGTGGTGCTCACAACCCAGCCCTTTCCCAATCCCCTGGCAATGGCACCTCTCACACCAGCTCTCACAGCAGTGAGGACTGCATCCAAGACCCCAGTGCCCCCGGCAGCAACAGTAGTGCTCATGACCTGATGTTCCAGGAACCATGCTGAAGCCTGAGACCAGAGATTTCAGGAACTCTGGTGGCACCTCTGAGCAAGGTATCCCTCCACCTGTGGCAATAGTAGACTCTGACCCTGGTCCACACAGCAGTGGCAATGACACCTGTGAAACCAGTGCCCCTGGCAGTGGTCATGCCAACACCCCCAGAAAATCTGGGAGCAGCAGCATAAGTGATGCACATGGCAGCAGCACCCGAGGACATGGAGAGCTCAGTAACTGTGACAGCGGAGCCCACAACCCAGGTTCCTCCTAGCTGCAGCACCACCAGCAACTCTGGCACCCCCACCCACAGCAGCAGGTCCAGCAGACCCAACAAACCTGGGTGTGGCAGAGGTGCCCATGACCCTCTGCCTCCCCCTGCCATGGTAGGGGAACCCATGACACAAGCAACCCCAGAAGCAGCAAAAGTGCTTGCCAGCCCGGTGACCCAGGTGGTGATGACCACTATTGAAGAAATGCTATTAGCAGCAAGGCACCAGCAACCTCGGAGTAACAAGCAGCACAATAAGGGCACTGACAGCACCTCTGGCAGAGGCTGTGGAGGGTGGAAAGCACAGGCTCTCAAATACAATCAGAAGCAGCTCAGAATCAAAGCAAAAAAATTCTTACCTAAATAAGAAATGTGTTTGCTACTACAAATGCATTGGCAGAGGAACAACTTACCAAGCATCATGACAAACCATGGTAAGAAGGTATCACAAAAAGTAAATGACAATTCTCCAGAAACCAAACATGAAGTCACGGAAGACTTCAATCTAACTAATAGAGAATTCAAAATAGTTGTCTTGAAGAAATTCAATGAGCTACAAGAAAACTCAGAAAGACAGTTCAAGGAGCTCAGGAATAAAATTAATGAATAGAAGGAGTACTTCACCAAGGAGACTGAAACTCTAAAAAAGAACCAACAGAAATTCTGGAGCTGAAATACTCCATAAATGAGATGAAAGATAAAGTAGAAAGCATTAGAAATAGAACAGACCATATGGAAGACAGAATTAGTGAGCTCAAAGACAGAAATCTAGACATGATTGAGGCAGAAGAGGAGAGAAAACTAAGATTTTTAAAAAATGGAGAAACTTTATGAGAAATATCTGACTCAATTAGGAAAAGCAACATAAGGATAATGGGTATCTCAGAAGGAGAAGAGAGAGAGAAGGGAACAGAGAACTTATTTAAAGAAATAATAACTGAGAACTTCTCAAACCTCGGGAAGGAACTGGATATACAAGTACATGAAGCTAATAGAACACCTAATTATCTCAATGCAAAAAGACCTTCTCCAAGGCACATTATATTAAAACTGTCAAAATAAAGAATATTAAGGGCAGCCAGAGAGAAAAAGACAATAACCTACAAAGGAACCCCCATGACACTATCACCAGATTTTTCAGCAGAAACTCTACAGGCCAGGAGAGAGAAAAATATTGAAAGACAAAAACTGTCAACCAAGAATTCTCCATCCACCAAAGTTATCTTTGAAATATGAAAGAGAAATAATGGTTTATGCAGGCAAAGAAAAGCTGAGGGAGTTCATCGTCACTAGTCCTGCCTTACAGAAATCTTGAAAAGAGCTCTCCCAACTGAAATGAAAAAGCAAAGGTACACAAAGCTTTAATCAAGGTGATAAATAGACAGATATAGTCAAAACATTGCATCTCTATATCAGAATAGGTTAGTAAACAATTATAACATAAAGGCTAAAGGGAAAGAAAGCATCAAGAATAACTACAACCACTTCGATTTAGTAATGACCTCACAATACAAAAAGGCATAATTTGTGACAACAAAAACATTGTAGGGGAACAGGAAAAGGATGAAACCTGCAAAGGATAATGGAGATAAGATGCTATCAGCAGAAAAAAGACTATCTCATCTATGAGGTCTTTTATACAAACCACATGGTAACCACAAAACAAAAATTCAGAATAGAATCATAACAAAAGATGAAACTGAGAAACACAGGGCAGAAAATCACCAAACTGAAATGGCAGACAGAAACACAAAGACAAAGAAACAATGGAAATATAGAACAACCAGAAAACAAAAAATAATGTGGCAGTATTAAGTCCTCAGGCATCAATAATCACTCTAAATGTAAATGGTTTGAATTCACCAATGAAAAGACACAGAGTGACCGGATGGATTAAAAAACAAGACCCAACAGTGTGCTGCCTCCAGGAGACCATCTCAGCTCTAAAGGCAAACATGGGCTCAGAGTGAAGGATGAAAGATGATATCACAAGAAAATGGAAACCAGAAGAAAGCAGATGTAGCCACAGTTATAGCAGACAAAATAGACTTCAAAAAAGGTAATAAGAGACAAAGATGGACATTATATAAAGATGAAGGGGGCAATCCACCAAGAAGACATAATGTTCATTAATGTATATGCAACTAATATAGGAGCATGAAAGTATATAAAGCAACTATTAACAGATTTAAAGGGAGAAATTAACAGCAACACAATAATAGTAGGGGACTTCAATACCCCATTAAGATCAATGGATAAACCATACAGAGAGTCAACAAAGAAACATCAACCTTAAATGAAACACTCAACTAGGTAGACTCAATAGATATATATAGAACATTCCGTCTAAAAGCCACAGAATACATATTCTTCTCAAGTGCACATGGAACATTCTGAAGGACAGATCATATGTTGGGAACCAAAACAAGTCTTAATAAATTTAAGAAAATTGAAGTCATATCAAGCATCTTTTCTGACCATAATGCTATGAAACTAGAAATAAACTACAAGAAGAAAGCTGGAAAAGTCACAAATACGTGGAGACTAAACAACCTGCTACTGAACAACTGTTGGATCAATGGACAAATCAAAGGAGAAATCAAAAAATACCTGGAGACAAATGAAAATGAAAATACTACATACCAAAATCTATGGGATGCAACAAAAGTGATACTAAGAGGGAAGTTTATAGCAATATAGGCCTACCTCAAGAACCAAGAAAAATCTCAAATAATCTAGTATTACATCTAAATCAACTAGAAAAAGAAGGACAAACGAAGCCCAAGGTCAGTAGAGGGAAGGATATAATAAAGAAGAAATAAGAAAAATCAGAGTGGGATAAATTAAATAGAGACTAAACAGACAATAGAAAAGATCAATGAAACTAACAGCTGGTTCTTTGAAAAGACAAAATTGAGAAGCTTTAGCTAGACTCGATAAGGAAAAAAGAGAGAAGGGTCAAATAAATAAAATTGGAAATGAAAGAAGAGAAATTACAACTGATACCACAGAAATACAAAGGATTATAAGAGAAAACTAAGAAAAGCTATACACCAACAAATTGGATAACCTAAAAGAAATGGATAAATTCTTAGAATCATACAACCTCCCAAATGTGAATCGAGAAGAAATAGAGAATCTGAATAGACCAGTCACTAGGAAGGAGATTTAAACAGTAATCAAAATCCTCCAAAACACAAAAGTCCAGGACCAGATGGCTTCTCAGGTGAATCCCATCAAACATTCAAAGATGATTAAAACATATTCTTCTCAAACTATTGAAAAATATTTAAGAGGAAGGGACACTTTCTAACTCATTTTACAAAGCCAGTATTACCCTGATAACCAAAACCCGACAAGAACAATACAAAAAAGGAGAATTATAGGCCAAGATCACTGATGAATATAGATGCAAAAATCCTCAACAAAATATTAGCAAATCAAATACAATAATATATTAAAAGGATCATATACCATGATCCAATGTGATTTAATTCAGGCATGCAAGGATGATTCAACATCTGCAAATCAATCAATGTGATACACCACATCAACAAAAGTAAGAATAAAAATCACGAGGTCATGTCAATAGATGCAGAGAAAGCATTTGATAAGATTCAACATCTATTTATGATAGAAATTCTAATAAAGTGGGTATAGAAGGAAAGTACCTCAAGATAATAAAGGCCACATATGACAAACCTACAGCCAATATCATACTCAACATTGAAAAACTGAAATCTATCCTTCTAAGAACAGGAACAAGCCAAGGATGATCACTCTAGCCACTCCTATTCAACATAGTATTGGAAGTCCTAACCAGAGCAAGTAGGCAAGAAAAATAAATAAAAAGGATCCAAATTGGAAAGGAAGATGTGAAATTGTCACTATTTGCAGATGACATGATTTTATATATAGAAAATCCTAAAGAATCCACCAAAAATTGTTAGAAATAATTAACGAATACAGTCAAGTTGTAGGGTACCAAATCAACATACAAAAATCAGTTGCATTTCTATACACTAACAATGAACTGGCAGAAAGAGAAATCAAGAATACAATCCCATTTACAATCACAACAAAAAGAATAAAATATCTAGGAATAACTTTAACCAGGGAGATGAAATCTATACACTGAAAACTCTAAGGTATTGTTGAAAGAAATCAAAGAAGACACAAAGAAATGGAAAGATATTCTGTGCTTGTGGATTAGGAGAATTAACATAGTTAAAATGTCCATATTACCTAAAGCAATCTACAGATTAAATTCAATCCCAATCAGAATCTCAATGACATTTTTCACAGAAATGGAACAAAGAATCCTAAAATTTATATGGAACAACAAAAGACCCCAAATAGCCAAAGCAATCCTGCAAAAAAAGAGCAAAGCTGGAGATGTCACACTCCTCAATTTCAACATATACTACAAAGCTATAGTAATCAAAACAACATGCTACTGGCACAAAGACACAAGTATCAGTGGAACAGAATAGAGAGCCCAGAAATAAACCCATACATTTATGGACAACTAATTTTTGGCAAAGGAGCCAAGAACATACAATGGAGAAAGGAAAGTCTTCCATAAATGGTGTTGGGAAAACTGGACAGCCACATGGAAAAGAATGAAAGTAGACTGTTGTCTTACACCATACACAAAAACGAATTCAAAATAGATTAAAGACTTGAATGTAAGACCCGAAACCATAAAACTCCCAGAAGAAAATACAAGCAGTGCACTCTTTGACATTGGTTCTAGCAGTATCTTTTTGAATATGTCTCCTCAGGCAAGGGAAATAGAAGAAAAAATAAACAAATAGGACTACAGCAAACTGAAAAGCTTTTGCACAGCAAAGGAAACCATCAACAAAACAAAAAGACAACCTACCAATTGGGAGAAGATATTTGTGAATCATATATCAGAGAAAGGGTTAATATCCGAAATACATAAAGAACTCATACAACTCAACAATAAAAAAAAAAATAACCTGATTAAGAAATGGGCAGAAGATCTGAACAGATATTTTTCCAAAGAAGATATACAGATGGCCGACAGGCACATGAAAAGATGTTCAACATCATTAATTATTAGGGAAATGCAAATCAAAAAAACAGTGAGATATCATCTCACTCCTATCAGAACAGCTATTATTAAAAAGATAAGAAATAACAAATGTTGGAGAGGATGTGGAGAAAAGGGAGCCCTCGTACACTGCTGGTAGGAATGTAAATTGGTGCAGCCACCATGGCAAATAGTATGGAGATTCCTCAAAATATTAAAAATGGAACTACCATGTGATCCAACTATTCCACTACTGGGTACTGGGTATTGATCCAAAGAACGTGAAAACACCAATTTGAAAAGATATATGCACCCCTATGTTCATCGCAGCATTACTCACAATAGCCAAGACTTGGAAACAACATAAGTGCCCATCGATGGATGAATGGATAAAGATGTGGTGTGTGTATATATATATTCACACAATGTAACACTACTCAGCCATAAAAAAAAGATGAAATCTTGCAATTTGTGATGGCATGGATGGACTTTGAGGGTATTATGCTAAGCAAAATAAGTCTGACAGAGAAAGACAAATACTGTATATACTGTATATTTCACTCACATGTGCAAGATAAAGAAACAAATACATAGATATGAAGAACAGATTGGTGGTTACCAGAGGGTAAGGGGGATGGGGGGAGGGTGAAGGGGGCAAATGGGTGTAGGCATATTATAAACCAATGGGTGTATGCATATTAAAAACCAATGTTACCTCAATAAAATAATTTGAAAAAAAAAAACTTACATTCACACAAGGCCAGCCCCTATGGCCTAGTGGTTAAGTTCAGTGTGCTCCACTTGAGCGGCCCAGGTTCGATTCCTGGGCGTGGACCTACACCACTCATCTGTCAATGGCCATGCTGTGGTGGTGACCCATATACAAAAATAGGAAGATTGGCAGCAGTTATTAGCTTAGGGTGAATCTTCCTCAGCAAAAATAAAAAGTAAAAAACCTTATGTTCACACAAAAACCTGTAAAAAAAAAAAAAGCCAGGCACAAAAGAGTTCATCCCGTATGATTCCTTTTTTGTAAAGATCAAAAACAAGAAAAACTTGACATTGGCAATCAGAATAGTAGTGAACTTTCCATAGAGGCAGTCACAGTAACGGCTGGAAGGAGGACATGAAGGAGTCCTCTGGGGTGCAGATAATATTCTATATCTGGGTTGGGTGGTGGTTATATGGTGGTGTTCATGAAAACTAATGCTGTTTGACTCAGGCCCTGTACAGCCTTGATACTCCACGTTTCTGAGAGATTTAGGGTTTGACTAAGGATTTGTACTTTACAGACTGAGTGAAAATTTCTTAGTGCTGATCGTGAGCATCTTCTTCAGCATATATCTGTGGAGACTTCAGGTAACACTTGTAGATCCTCTCACCTTAGGATCCTAAATTTGAAAGAGACAGTTAATCATTTCAAGACAAAAACTACATGCATGGACTGTCCAGGCCTAATGGTAGGTTAAGAAGTTACCTTGGAGGATTCCAGCTCAGATCTTGACATTTGCTCCCCTTACCTATCCCCAATAGCAAAATTAATTAAACAAACAAACAAGAACACAGAGGTTCTGATGCTCAGCCAGGTTTGGCAACAATCATCCTACTGAGTAGCATCCTGATCCTCTGGCCACAGTGTTCAAGGCTCTTAGAGACTTGGCTGGTGCTATCTCTCCATCATTTCCCACCTCAATCATCCAAGTATCTTACACTGAAGCAACACTGAATTATCCCTCATAACTACCAAGTATACCTTTGCACATTCTCTCTTCTGTACCATGGATCAGACCTGGAATGTCCCCTGGAGACCTTTCCTTCACTACTTATCCTTTCTCAGCTCAAATGGCACCTCCTTCTTGAAGCTTCACTGAAAATCCCCAATGCCACCATTGGAAGGAACCACCCCATGCTCTGTTCATCCACGGCATGTCACTTGTCCTTCTAGTATACTGCTCTGATGCAGTCAGTGTGAGGACTACAAAAAAGAATGCTAAATATCAGCAGGTGGTAAATCTGGATAATGGGTACTACTTTGGTGTCTGTAAAATTATTCTCTGTACTTTACTGCACATGTATATATGTTTGTTATATTGTGTTTTAAAATAACTGTTGGTTGAAAGTGTGGGCAAACAGGCACTGTAAAACACTATGTGTGGGAGTCTAAATTTCGCTCTGGAGGGCAAATGACATTCATGGAGCTTCATGGAAGTAATTTGATGATTGTGAAATTTTGTTAAGAATCGAAAACTCCCAGTGTTTTTCAACAGGAGAAATGTTGATATTTTGGGGAGCGAATCTTCTGTGTGAGGCATCAGCCACACTTGTCATTAAACAACTTTCAGTACACCGATACAGTGAAATGCTATGCAGCCATTAAAAGGAGTGAGATGCTTTTATGTATGTATATAATTTATGTGTGATTCTGTGTGATGGAGATGTAAATAAAGCAGACGATCTTTTGCATTATATTTAAGATTTAAGAAAACTGTCACACTCACGTTTGTGTCTCAATTGGAAGAAATGTTTTAAATAATTCTTCCTGACATTATCAAGATAAACATGCTTTTGTAGAAGAGGAACAAAATTCTTTCTTTCAGAAAATCTTACCAAGTTTGAACTAGATACGTTACATTAATTGTTACATGTTTTAAAGCATTGATAATTTTCACAATCACCATTGTTTTGTGACTTGTGCTATCATATGGAAAATGTTTCAATTTGAAATAAATGCAACAAAAAATATTTAATGACCATCAAAAGAACAGTAATAAAACTTTCAGCATTAGAAAAATTGTTATCTACCACATAAAGGTTACTAGGTTAGCGAACAATAGTTTCTTGTGTAAGGAATACTCTGCTTAGAAGTTATTTACTGTTATAAATAATTTATTTTCCCTTGAATTATCAAAGTTTTCCTTCATGTATGTATTTGCATAGTAAAAATCAATAGGGATGTTTATCAAATTTGTTAAATTGCTGCATTACGCTTGTCTGTATTTTTAAATTTTTAACCCAATCTTTAAAGACAATGAAGATATAGAAGAGCAGAAGTTGAATAGCACTAAAAATTAAGGAAAAGTAAATTAAGAGTTTAATGAGATGATTTCATTTTAACTGATCAAAGAGCTTCCCAGACATTGCCTGATCTTTAAAATTTCCTGAGATAGTACTAAAACATACAAGATTCTGGACCCCTTCACTGACCTGATGAATTAGAATCTTGAGGCTATGGGCCTGAGATTCTATGCGTTTAGCACATACTTTGGATGACTGCCACATAAGGGCAGATTTGAGAAGCCTCTGGCCAGACAGGATTGATAAAATACTGAAACTTTTGTTGGAACAAGGAGGGAAAGAAATAGGAACAAGGATATCCATTCACTCTAGCACCGTACAAAGCAAAAATACTTATGAAAAATAAAGGTAAAAATAATAACCACAATAAGCAAATAAACATAAAAAACCTTGTATTACTATCAATAGAAAAACACATAAATGGATTGTGGTGCATTTACACAATGGAACACTATACTTCTGTTAAAATGAATGACCTATAACTGCATATATTAGTAGGGATGAATATCAAAGCATAAAATTATGCAAGAAAAGTATGATTCAAAAGCATACATTTCTTATAGTACCATTCTCAATAGTTCTTAAGTCTCCAAAAGTAATGTTATATATTTTTTATGGATATAAAAATATCTAGTAAAAGTATAAAAATATACATGAGGGGCACATCAACCTTAAAGTGTGGTTGCCTCTGGAGAGAGAATGGAGTGAAAAAAAGTGAGATGAATTCAGGTATACCCATAACACAATTTTTAAAAAATCTAAAGCACATATGATGAAATGCCAATATGTTATAAATAGGTTGTTGAGTACATTGGTATCTGCTATGTACTTCTCACTACATTTTTGTGTGTTTTGGGTATTTAGAAATGATTTATTATGTCTTGTATTCGTCAGAGCATGATAATCAGATATTGTGTTATATTCACTGCCAGTGGAAACATATATTGACACGTATTTTATGGAAGACAACATGCATAATGTGTTATTCATGCAATATTGATAATAAAGTTTGAAAACAAATAAAATCTATCAACTAAGGGTTGATTCAATAAATTATTGTATAACCTCAATTAACATGTTTTGAAGAATTTAGAAGAATGAATAGTTGTAGAACTGAATGTGAGCATCATGGCATCATAAGATGCCTCTCCTTTCGGTCCTCCCATTTCTAACAACTAATTAGGCATCCATTCACCAAAAAAGTGTCTCCATGGGAGTTGTGGGATCCAGCATCATATGCCAAGGGACTCAGGAGGAGTTTCTCCCACCTGTGCATCTGATAATAGGCAGACAGATCTCTGTAAAAGCTATGGAATCAACAGTAGCCAACATAACTGCTCTAACCACTCTCAGCCATGACTGAGTAAAATCTGAAGAGTGCTGACTCAGGCAGACACTCACCGATGTGAGAGACTTTGTAGAAGTCCAACCTTCCCAAGGGGAGATTCCACCTAGCCATTGGAACAAAAAGGAGTTTGAATGCATTAAAGAGGGATTGCCAGTGCCACTCGTCCCCCAAGGCAAAACAGCATGGGGCTGAACTAGGTGGTGATGACCTCTCCCATGGGGGAAAATGGGAGCAGTGAGTGAGTGCCTGGCTACCCCAGCTTTGTGGCATGCTGCTGGGGAACTTGCTTCTCTCTAGCAGCACACAAAGTACCAAGGCAGGACATCCTTGACTGGGGAGAGGGAGGATATTGGGAAAGAGGCAGATAAAAATATCAAAGGCCATTAGAAGGACATGGTACTTGCTCACTGCATACTGGACTTCAGCAAGAAGTTGACCCACAAGCCTCTGGGAGAACTTCACTGGAGGATCCCCGCCCCGGGCATGCAGGCACTCCTAACACCCTGAGTGTTAAACCCACACTTCTCTGACTCTGCAACCAGCTACCTGTGTGCACTCCCAAGTGCAGTGGTGAGAGTGAGCTCCAGTAAACAGAGGGCTTTCAGAAAAACAGACCCCGGACTCTGGGCAAGGGAGAAAACACAAACTTGAGCTATAGTGCCACCTTCTGGAAAATGAAAAAGAGGTTTCCAACAATCAGCCTGGTGAGTTGTAAGAACCAGAGCCTAAGAATTCTGCCACAAGAGGGAGCAAGAAGTGTGGAGCAGATGTAGCTATACAAGATCAGGGAAAACCCCAGATATAAGCAGGACCAACAAAAGTATCTCCCAGCTGAAGGCAGCTAATAAAGTTTGTAGGAGGTGACTGCTACTTCAAATGTCAAAACAGCAACACAAAATCCCAAGGAACATAAATAATCAAGAAAATATGTCATCACCAAAAGATAACAATAATCTAAAAACTAAACACAATGACACAGAGCTTTGCAATCTAGCTGATAAAGATTTCAAAATAACTGTTTTAAGGAAACACAAAGAGCTACAAGAAAACACAGAAAGACAATTCAATGAAATCAGGAAAACATTACTTAAACAAAATGGGAAGTTTAACAAAAGGATAGAAATCATAAAAAAGAACCAAATAGAAATTCTGGAGCTGAAAAATTCAATGGATGAAATAAAAAATGCAATAGTCAGCATCTATGGAAGACTAAATCAAATGCAAGATATAAAAGTGATCTAGAAGATAGGAAATTTGAAATAACCAAATCAGAGGAGAATAAAGAAAGAAGAATGAAAAACAGCGAAGAAAGCCTGTGAGATCTATGGGACCCCATCAAATACGCAAATATTAACATAAATGGGATTCCAGAAGGAAAAGAGAAGGAAAAGGGGGCAGAAAGTTTATTTGAAGAAATAATAGACTGGTGCAGCCACTATGGAAAATAGTATGGAGATTTCTCAAAAAATTAGACATAGAAATACCATATGATCTAGTTATTCCACTTCTGGATATTTATCCAAAGAACATGAAAACATTAATTTGAAAAGATATATGCACTCCTATGTTCACTGCAGCAATATTCACAGTAGCTAAGACTTGGAAATAACCTAAGTGTCCATCAAGGGATGAATGGATAAAGAAGATGTGGCGTATATACATACAATGAAATACTACTCAGCCATAAAAAAGACAAAGTCTTGCCATTTGGGACAACATGGATGGACCTTGAGGGTATTATGTTAGCGAAATAAGTCAGACAGAGAAAGACAAATACCATATGATTTCACTCACATGTGAAAGTTAAAGTAAACAAAGAAATACACAGATAAAGAGAACAGACTGGTGGTTAGCAGAAGGTAAGGGGGTGGGAGGAGGGCCAAAGGGGTAAAGGGGCACATGTGTACGGTGATGGATGGAAACTAGACATTTGGTGGTAAAAATGATGCAGTCTATACAGAAGCTGAAGTATAATGATGTACACTTGAAATTTACATAATGTCATAAACCAATGTGACCTCAATAAAATAATAAAAAAAGAAATAATAGATGAGAACTTCCAAAACCTGGGGAGAAACTTGGACATCAAAGTTCATGAAGCTGATAGATCACTCTCTTATCTCAATGCAAAAAGACCTCCCCCAAGGCACATTGAATGAAACTGTCAAAAATCAAAGATAAAGAGAAAATCCTAAAAGCAGCCAGAGGAAAAAAATTGTAACCTACAAAGGAACCCCCATTAGGCTATTCGCAGATTTCCCAGCAGAAATACTACAGGCCAGGAGAGAGTGGAATGACATATTTAAAATATTAAAACAAAAAATATTGCCAATCAAAAATACTCTATCTAGCAAATTTATCCTTCAGCTATAAATGAGAAATGAAGACTACCAGACAAATAAAAGCTGAGGGAGTTCATCACCACTAGACTTTCCTTGCAAGAAATGCTGAAAGGAGTTCTTCAAGCTGAAATGAAAAGATGCTAATCTGTGAAATAAAAACATACAAAAGTATACAACATACCAGTAAAGGTAAATATACAGTCATATTTAGAAAACTCTAATTCTGTTACAGGATGGTATATTAACCACTTAACTGTAGTATAAAGGCTAACAGAAAAGAGTACTAAAAATAACTATAACTATTGTAATTTGTTAATGAATACAAAATTTAAACAGAGACATGATTCTTGTAAAATTGTGACATCAAATATATAAAAGGGGAGAGAATTAAAGGGTTGAGCTTTTGTATGCAATCAAGTTAAGTTGCTATCAGTTTAAAATGGACTGTTGCATCTCTAAGATGTTTTATGTAAGCCTCCTGGTAATCACAAAACAAAAACCTATAGTAGATTCACAAAAGATAAAGAAAGGGGAATCAAAGCATACCACCATGGAAAATCACCAATTCACACAGGTAGGCAGAAACAGAGGGCAAAAGAAACAATGGAACTACAAAACAGCCAGAAAGCAATTAAGAAAATGGTGTTATTAAGTCCTTACATATCAATAATTACTCTAAATGTAAATGGATTGAATTCAGTAATCAAAAGGCACAGGAGGATAGGTGGATTAAAAAAACAAGACCCAACTACATGCTGCCTACAAGATACTCACTTCAGATTTAAGGACACACATAGGCTCAAAGTGAAGGGATGGAAAAAGATATTCCATGCAGTGGAAATCAAAAGAAAGCAGAGATAGCTATACTTATATCAGACAAAATAGACTTTAAGCCAAAAACATGAACAAGAGACAATAAAAGTCATTATATAATGATAAAGGGGTCAATTCATTAAGAAGATACACCAATTGTAAATATATATGCACCAAATGTCAGAGCACCTAAATATATTAAGCAAATACTAACAAACCTGCAGGGAAAAATAGACAACAATACAACAATAGCAAGGGACTTCAATACCCAAATTTCAGTAATGGATAAATCATCCAGACAGAAAATCAACAAGAAAATGATGAACTTGAACCATACATTAGACCCAAAGGATCTAACAGACATTTATAGACTATTACACCCAACAGAATCAGAATACATGCTCTTCTCAACTGCAAACCGAACATTCTCCATGATAGACCATATGATGTGATACAAAACACATCTTAGTAAATTTAAGAAGATTGATATCATACCAAGTATCTTTTCCAACCACAATGGTATGAAACTAGAAATCAAGAACAAGAGGAAAGGTAGAAAACTTACAAATATGTGGAAATTAAACAACACACTCTTGAACAATCAATGGGTCAAAGAAGAAATCAGAAGGGAAATAAAAAATATTTCAAAACAAATGAAAATGGAAACACAACATACCAAAACCTATGGGGTAGTGTAAAAGCAATTTGAAAGGGAAGTTTATAGTGATAAATGCATATTTCAAGAAAATAGAAAGATCTAAAATATATAACCTAATTTTACATTTTAAGGAACTAGAAAAAGAAGAACAAACTAAGCCCAAAGTTAACAGAAGGAAGGAAATAGTAAAGATTATAGCAGAAGTGACATAGAAATGAGAAAAACAATAGAAAAAATCAATGAAACTAAGAGCTAGTTTTTTAAAAGATAAAATTGACAAACCCTTACTTAGACTCATGAAGAAAATAAGAGAGATGATTCAGATAAATAAAATCAGAAATGAAAGAGGAGACATTACAACTGATACTACAGAAATACATAGGATCATAAGCGACTACTAAGAAAATTATATGCCAACAAACTGGATAAGCTTGAAAAAGCAGATGAATTTCTAGAAAAACACAACCTACCAAGACTGAATCATGAAGAAAAAGAAAATCCAAACAGATCAATAACATGTAAGCAGATTGAATCAGTAATATAAAATTTCCTCACACAGAAAAGCCCAAGACCACATGGCTTCACTAGTGAATTTTAACAAACATTTAAAGAAGAATTAACACCAGTACTTTTCTACTTTTCAAACTCATCCAAAAAATTTAAGAGGAAGGAGGACTCCTAAACTCATTTTACCAGCCCAGCATTACCCTGATACCAACACCAGATAAGGACACTACAAGAAAAAAAAACTATAGAACAATATCCCTGATGAATATAAATGCAAAAATTCTCAACAAAATATTAGCAAGCTGAATTCAACAACACATTAAAAGTATCATACCTTGTGACCAAGTGAGATTTATCCCTGGGACGCAATGACGGTTCCATATATGCAAATCAACAAATGTGATATGTAATGTTAATAGAATAAAAGATAAAAAATCATATGATAATCTCAATAGATGCAGAGAAAGCATTTGACAAAATATAACATCTTTCATGATAAAAACCCTCAATGAATTGGGTATAGAAGAAACATACCTCAACATAATAAAGGCCATATATGACAAACCCACAGCTAACATCATACTCAATGGTAAAAGATTGAAAGCAGTTCCTCTTAGGTCAGGAACAAGACAATGGTGCCCCCCTCTCACTACTCTTATTCAACATAGTACTGGAAGTTCTAGTTAGAGCTATTAGGCAAGACAAAGAAATAAAAGGCAACCAAATAGGAAAGGAAGAAGTAAAATGTTCTTTATTTGCAGATGATATGATCTTATATATAGAAAATCCTAGACTCAACTAAGAAACTGTTGGAAGTAATCAATGAATTTAGTAAAGTTGCAGTACATAAAATAAACATACAGAAATCAGTTGCATTTCTATACACTAACAGCAAAATATGTAAAAAGAAAGAAAACTATTCCTTTCACAACAGCATCAAAACAATAAAATACTTAGAAATTAATTTATGCAAGGAAGTGAAAGTTCTGTACCTTGAAAACTACAAGACTTTGATGAAAGAAATTGAGAAGACACAAACAAATGGAGAGATATCCCGTGTTTATGCATCAGAAGAATTGATATCTTTAAAATGTCCATATTACCCAAAGCCATTGATGGATTCAATGCTGTCCCTATCAAAATTCCAATGGCATTTTTCACTGAAATAGAAAAAACAATCTTAACATTTGTATGGAACGCCAAAAGACTCCGTCCAAATAGCAAAAGCAATCCTGAGAAAGAAGAATAAAGCTGCAGACATCACACTTCCTGATTTCAAACCATATGACAAAGTTATAGTAATTAAAACAGCATGGTACTGATATAAAAATAGACACATTGACCAATGGAACAGGCTAGAGAGCTCAGAAATAAACCCCTGCATACACCGTCAACTAATATTTGACAAGAGAGCCAAGAACACTCATTGGGAAAAGGATAGTGTCTTTAAGAAATGGTGTTGGGAAAACTGGATAACCACATGCAGAAAAATGAAATTGAACCCCTTTCTTACGTCACTTACAAAAATTAACTCAAAATGGATTTAAGACTTAAACATAAGACCTGAAACCATAAAAATCCTAGAAGAAAACATAGAGAAGAAGCTCTATGATATTGGTCTCCCCAATGATTTTTTTGGATATGACACCAAAGGCACAAGCAATAAAAGCAAAAATCAATAAGTGAGACTACATCAAACTAAAAAGCTTCTGCACAGCAGAAGAAACAGTCAACAAAATGAAAAGGCAACCTACAGAATGGGAGAAAATATTTGCAAACTATATATTAGATAAGGGGTTATTATCCAAAATATATAAAGAACTCATACAACTCATTAACAAAAAAACAGACAATTTGATTAAAAAATAGGCGGAGGACCTAAATAGACATTTTTCCAGAAAAGACATGTAAATGACCAAAAGGTACATGAAAAGATGCTCGACACCACTAATCACAAGGAATATGTAATCAAAACCACAATGAGATATCACCTCACGCCTGTTAGAAAGTCTATTATCAAAAAGACAAGAGATAACAAGTGTTGGCAAGGATGTGGATAAAAGGGAGCCCTTGTGCACTGTTGGTGGGAATGTAAATTGGTTCAACCACTATGAAATCAGTATGGCGGGTTCTCAAAAAATGAAAAATACAACTACCTTATGATCCAAAAATCCCACTTTTGGGTATACTTATAAAGGAAATGAAAACAGAATATTGAAAAGATATCTGCGCTCCCATGTTTATTGCAGCATTATTCACAATAGCCAAGATATAGAAACAACCTAAGTGTCCGTCAAAGGACAAATGGATAAAGAACACATGATATACATATTATTCAGCAATGAGAAAAAAGGAAGTCATTTACAACAACATGAATGGACCTTGAGGGTATTATGCTTAGCGAGATAAGCCAGACAGAGAAAGTAAATATTGTATTATATCACTTATACATGAAACCTAAAAAAGCTGAACTCATAGAAACAGAGAGTAGAATGGTGGTTACCAGAGGCTGAGCGGTGGAGGAATTGGGGAGACATTGCTAAAGGGTACAAGCTTGCAACTAGAAGATGAATAAGTTCCGGAGATGTGATCCACAGCATAGTGATTATATCAACAATATTGTATTATCCTCCAAAATTGCTAAGAGACTAGATTTTTAATGTTCTCACAACAAAAATGAAACGATAATTATGTGACGTGATAGAGGTTATAGCTAAAGCTATGATGGCAATCATACTGCAATATGTAAATGTATCAAATCAAAACATTGTACATCTTAAACTTACACAATGTTATATATAAATTATATCTCAATTTTAAAAAAGAATGAATACTTGCATCTTTACTGACATTAATATATATATAAGACATATTTTTAAAGGGGAAAAAGAAGCAAGTGGAAGAACCATATATAGCATGTAATTTCATTAAAACATAAATATATGATGTGTGTTTTTCTATGTGCATAGAAAATAAGACTCTACACTACACTGTTTTACTTTCTACACTATTAGTGTTTGTGTTGTTTAAAAATTTTAAAACAGGCAATTGCTAAAGATAATAGCAATAAAATAATATGTAAGGTAAATTTTGTATGTGAACATAGATTTAAAGAAATGTTCATTAGGCAGACCAATAAGCGACTGTTTTTATACCTATTCCAGTTAGGGTTTCCTTAACTTAACTGATTTTAGAAATTGCCTGGGTGATTTTCAAAACGTGGGTTCCCATGCCACACCCCAGTCCTATTAAATTAGCAACTCTAGAAAAGGAATCTGTGTATCTGCTTTTAAAATTGCTCTCAATATGTCTTTTTTGCTGCTATTGAATAAACTTACTGGAAATTTCATAAAGCAACAAAGTGGAAAAAAACAGAAATTTCACTAATCCTTCTAAATATCAAAATTCTGAATTACATTGACAAGGAAGAATTTCCCTAAAGCAAGAGAAGGATTCTAACAATAGTTTGAAAAGTGTGTACAAATGATTCTGATCTGCACTCTTGTTTAAGAAGCCCTGGACCTACATGGCGAGTTTCAGAAGCCCCATGAGTTTATTGCTCCAGGGACAGAAGGAAACTATTATGTGTCAAAGAAGGAAAAAAAGAGAAGGGAAATCAGTTAGATGTGTGCCCTGTTGCAGGTGGAGGCCAGAGGCTCACAGCAGGTCTGGGCTAACAGAGAAAAAATGTTTCCATGTGCCAAGGTGCCTAACCTCTTGGATCATTTGTTTCTCCACCTGGAGAGTATAAGTCATAGTTCCAAGCTCATAGGAGCATTAAGAGGAAAAAAATGAGATCCCAGATGTAAAGGGGCACTCAGTAAAGTTGTCATCTTAATTCAATAAAAACCTTCTTATGCGGCTATTTTTCCCTGTGTGATTTTTTTTATTCCTCCTGATTTCCTGCCGTGGTCCACTGGACTTATAGCAAAGAATAACAAAGACAGGTGCCATGTATTAAGTTCCTACAATGTATAAATTTTTTTTTTTTCTGAGGAAGATCAGCTCTAAGCTAACATCCATGCTAATCCTCCTCTTTTTGCTGAGGAAGACTGGCTCTGAGCTAAAATATATTACCAATCCTCCTCCTTTTTTTTTTTTTCCCCCAAAGCCCCAGTAGCTAGTTATATGTCATAGTTGCACATCCTTCTAGTTGCTGTATGTGGGACGCGGCCCTCAGCCTGGCCGGAGAAGCGGTGTGTCGGTGCGCACCCGGGATCTGAACCCGGGCCGCCAGTAGCAGATCACGAGCACTTAACCGCTAAGCCACGGGGCCGGCCCTGTATAAATCTTTAATGTCTGCATTATGACTGCTAAAGTAGTTGGAGGTGGTAGCAAGCTCATTCCTTCACAATGGGGACAATAGTATCCTTGTATCTACTTGGAGGTTCTTGTACCCTTCTCTGACCTCTTTCTCCTCCTACATTTTCCTTCTCTGGTGGCCTTCCTCTTTCCACCATCCCCAGAAGCTGGAAGGGGTGAAAATTTCACCCTGCCTCAACATTTGTACTCTTCTCTCAGAGCAGAAATCTTTAAGCCCTGTTTGTTAACAGAAGGAGTTGTTTCTCTTCGTTGTGGGAGAATCTCAACAACTGGGTATCCAGATTTGTTTCTGGTAAGTGAAAGGGAAGGAATTGAGGGAAGAGTTTCTCCAAACAGTAGCCTGGCTTACTGTTAAAGTTTATTTTGAATGTCAACATTTTGTATTAATTCTTTTTCATTCTTTAAAATTATTTCATAACAATCTTATTTCACTCTAGTCAGATGGAATCATTAGGTCAACTGGGGACAAAGCCATAAAGTTGAAAATGTACAAGAGAAATGCATAAATTAACTGCTGTGATGCTAATAATGTTCTGTTTCTTCATCTGGATATTATTTGCATAGGTGTATTCCGTTGTGAAAATTCAATGAGCTATACACTTTTATGCAGTTTTATGTGTATACACTATACTTCAGTGAAAAGTTTTAAAATAACCTCATTACATTGTTATATTAGATAATATCTTGTATATTTTTCCAGTTTTATTGAGGTATAATTGAAAAATAAAAATTGTATATATTAAGGGTGTACAACATGATGATTTAATGTGTACATTGTGAAATGATTAACACAATCAAGTTAATTAACACATCTATCACCTCACATAGTCACCATTTTTCGTGTGTCAAGACCACTTAAGATCTACTCTTTTAGCAAATTTCAAGTATACAATACAATATTGTTAACGATAGACACCATGCTGCACATTAGATCCCCAGAACTTATTCATCTTATAACTGAAAATCTGTACATTTTGACCTCCATATCACCATTCCTCCATCCCCACTCCCAGCCCCTGGCAACCACTGTTCTACTCTCTAGTTCTATGAGTTCTGCTTTTTCAGATTCCACATATAGGTGAGATCATACAGTATTTATCTTTTTGTGTCTGGCTTATTTCATTTAGCATAATGCACTCCAGGTTCACCCATGTTGTTGTTACTTCTTTATTATGGCTGAACAATATTCTATTGTGTAGTCATATGTCACTTAACAATGGGGATATGTTCTGAGAAGTGCATCTTTAGGTGATTTTGTCATTGTGCAAATATCGTAAAGTATACTTACACAAACCTAGATGGTATAGCCTACTACACACCTGGGCTATATGGTACTAATTTTATGGGACCACCATTGCATGTGTGGTCCATCGTTGACCGAAACATCGTTATGCAGCACATATATATGTATATATCTCACATTTTCTTTAACCATTCATCTGTCAATGGACACTTAGGTTGTTTCCATGCCTTGACTGTTGTGAATAATGTTGCAATGAACATGGAGGTACAGATGTCATTTCAATATACTGATTTTATTTCCCCTAGATAAATACCCAAAACTGGGATTGCTAGATCGTATGATAGTTCTACTTTTAATTTTTTGAGGAACCCCCATACTGTTTTCCACAGCAGCTGTACCGATTTTTATTCCCACCAACAGTGCACAAGGATTCCCTTTTCTCTATATCCTTGTCAGCACTTATCTCTTACGTTTTTCATGATAGCCATCCTAACATGTGTAAGGTGATGTCTCATTGTGGTTTTGATTTGCATTTCCCTAATGACTAGTGATGTTGAGCACCTTGTCATGTACCTGTTGGCCACTTCTTTGTCTTCTTTGGAAAAATAGCTCTTTAGGTCCTTTGCTCATTTGATTTTTGTTGTTGTTGTTGTTGTTGTTGTTATTAAATTGTATAAGTTTCTTATATATTTTGGAAATTAACCCCTTATCAGATATATGGTTTGCAAATATTTTCTCCCATTCCTGAAGCTGCCTTTTCATTTTGTTGATTGTTTCCTTTGTTGTGCAAAATCTTCCTAGTTTGATGTAGTCCCACTTGTTTATTTTTGCTTTTGTTATCTGTGCTTTTGGTGCCACAGAAAAAGAGTCTTAAAATTCATATGGAGCCACTAATGACCCCAAATAGCCAAAGCAAGCTTGAGAAAGAAAAACAAAGCTGGAGGCGTCACGTTTCCTAATTTCAAACTATATTATAAGGCTGTAGTAATCAAAACAGTTATGGCACTGGCATTAAAACAGACACATAGACCAACAGAATAGAGAGCCCAGAAATAAACCCATGCATATACAGTCAACTAATCTTTGACAAGAACTCCAAGAACACTCAATGGAGAAAGGATAGTCTCCTTAATAAATGGTGTTGAGAAAACTGGATATCTGCATGTAAAAGGATGAAATTGAACTCTTATGTTAAACCATACACAAAAATTAACTTGAAATGGATTAAAAACTTAAACGTAAGACCAGCAACCATAAAACTCCTAGAGGAAAACGTACAGAAAAAGTTCCTTGACATTTGTCTTGGCAACGATTTTTTTAGTATCTTGTATATTTTGTTGTTGTTTTCAGTCAAGGAACCAGCTTTTACTTTATTTGTTTGTTCTGTAGTTTTTCTATCTTTTATTTACTTTTGCTTCTATCTCTATTAATTCCTTCTATTTTCCTCAAGTATATTTCCTATATCTATTTGAGATAGATGTTGAACTCATTTGATTTCATTTATTTTTTTTAATGTAATATTTATTGATGTAAACTTTTTTCATCTGTATTAGCTGTAAAGCTTAGGTTCTGATATGTAGTAGCTATATTATATTATTTTCTATGAATGTTACAATTTTAGTTTAATTTCTTCTTTTACCTCAGAGCCATTTGATAGTTTTTTTTTAATTCCCTAGATAGTAGGGGTTCTTTTTGCTGTTGTATGTGTTTTATTTCTAAAATATTTCCTTTATAAATATTTTATTTTCTCTCTAATTTTATTAATTTCTAGATTTATTGTATTGTGATTAAGAGCTGTCACCTGTACTATTTTTTCTCTGAATTTGTGAATTTATTATGATTTCTTTTTGGCCTAATATATCCTTACAGATTTTACATACTATTGTGCATTTTGGAATTCATTGAGGTTCTTAAAACTGATTATATTAAAACATATGAAACCACAGTTATTAAAACAGTTTGGCACTAGTGCAAGAATAGATATATCAATAGGACAGAGAATTCAGAAATATATCCAAATATATAGAGAGATTTAATATATGATTGTATCAGTACAGAAAAGAGGGATTATTCAACCAATGATATTGAAAGAACTGAGTAGTCATTAAAAAAAATTGAATGTTTGCTTTGCTCGTTATACTAATATAAATTCCATGTGGATAAAATATACCAATTTTACAGAGGAACCAAGGAAGCTTAAAAAAAGAAACCTACAAAATAAGTTTTCCTTTCTTTTCTCTTTTCTTCTCTTTCTTTTTTTCTTTTCTTTCTTTTATTCTTTCTCCTTTTTGTAGATAATCTTAGACTGAGGAATATCTCAGTATGCAACACAACTTGGAAGCATAAAAGAAATGATTGAAAAGTTATTTACATGAAAATGAAAAAACAAATCTGCAGTTAAAAATAAGCAAAGTCAGAAAAACAACAACTACAGCAGAACAACAACAACAAAAACACCTAAGAAAAGCTCTGTAACACATACGTGAAGGACTAGTTCTTATCCACATAGGAAGATTCCTATGAACATTTTTTTAAAAGATGAGCAAAAAAACTTTTAAAATGGACAAAGAGCAAGAACAGACAGCTCACAGAAAAAAATTTATTTTGACTATATTAATAAGTGCTCAACCTCAATCATATTAAGAAATAAATGCGATTTAAAGCAATTTTTGTATTTCTATGTTCTAAACTATTTCCCCAATGGGTGTTGGGGTAATAATCAGTATCTGCTGACTAGAGAAGTCATTGAGGTTTTAAAATGAGGAGGTAGGACTTGAATTGAGTCTTTAAAAATAGGTTGAATTTTGATAAGGGCTAGAGGAGAGGGTGAGAAAGCAGCAGGGCAGGAGGGAAATTATCTTGATGAGAATGGAATAGATGTGCCCGTCAAGCGAACAAATATCCAGTGAGAAATGACGATTTTAGTGATCCGTGGAAATCAAGGTTTAGTACAACTCAGAGAATCAATTCCTCTGCTCTTGTTTCTTTTTCACTTGATCTTTTGGGTTGTACAGTAGCATTGAGTAGCGTCTTTACACTGTCCTCAAAAATCCAGTTTGCTGGAAATAGGGGATAGAGTGACTGTTATTGAGGCTTTTGAAGAAGGACTGTATAGGAAACATCACTTGGGTACCACAAAACATTGCCAACTTCTGTAAAGGTAAGTACTATTAAGTTTAATTGTATCCATGTAGATTTATTTTATTACAGATTTTCTGAGTTCCTACTATATTCTGGGTTCGATGCATTAAGGGCAATAAATGATCTTTTACCATTAAGGAGAAATGTTGGATCAATGGAGCAGCTGATGCTTATGTAGCATGTATCTAATTCAAGCAGAAATAACTCTTTTAAAGAAATAACTCTGTAAAGGATCTGTTTACTTGGTTTTACCCACGGGTTTCAAGGAAATGTTGTAAGTTGCTACAAATAGAAGTGTAAAGAAAAACACTGAAATTTCCACTTGTGATTATTTTTTTAAGAGAATCTCATTTAAATAGTTTAGAGATGAATTATTAGTAACTTTTAATAGAGTTTTTGCAACATATTTTATGTAATCACAATAAAAATATTTGCTAGATTAGGTTACTGATAACAATGTTAATTTTCTTTAAAACTCAGATTATTTTGAATAGGGTGAAATTGTGTCTAACTATACATAAAATGTCATAATAAAATTTTTCCATACATTTTAAGTTACTATATTAACTGTAATGCACAAAATTGGCCAAAGTGAATTATTTAGTACATTTTAATTTATTTCATACATATTTCATTTTTATAATACATTTTATTATACATTTTATTTTGCATTGAAAAATTATAATTTTGGAAGAATATATATATTTTATATATATAAATGTAATTGTGTAATATGACCAAAGAATATTTATATATAATGTATTATTATATATTATATAATACATAATAATATAATATATAAAAATTTCTATATATTTATATGATATAAATGTATATTCATATACATTTGTATATGTATATATGCATATATATATTCATACATACAATATATATTCATATACATATGCATAAATGTATATTCATATATTTATATTATATAAATATATAAATATTTTAATTAAATTAATTAATTTTAATTGAATTGAATTGAATTAAATAAATTGAATATAAATATATATGTAATTATATATAAATATATATAAATATTCTTTGTTGGTCATATTACACAATTAAATTTCATAAAGAATTACTGCCTTCTTTATGGTCAGTTAATGGATTATTTTTACCACTTTTTTTATTCTTTTTAAATTTCATATTTTGTAATGTAAAAAAGCCTATTCCTTAAGTGCCAAATGCCTGTATATATAAATATGCTTACAATTTAACTATATTTAAATATTTTAATATAAAATGCTATTTTAAATTCAGTTAAAAAGTTACCACAACACAAAAATTGAAAATTTAAAGCAAACTGAAAATAAATGTGTGCTTTTCATTATCTTTCTTCTTATATTTTTTATGATAATAATATTGTCATTGGATTATCTGGCCAAATCCCTTCTATGTCTGCTAAGAGGCAATAATGTCTCACTTAAAAAAACTAGCTTCCTCAATCCTCCTGAAAATAATCAGTGAAAAAAAGTTAATAATAAAACTGCCTGTGGGTCCGCCCTGTGGCTTAGCAGTTAAGTGCGTGCGCTCCGCTACTGGCGGCCCGGGTTCAGATCCCGGGCGCGCACCGATGCACCGCTTCTCCGGCCATGCTGAGGCCGCGTCCCACATACAGCAACTAGAAGGATGTGCAACTATGACATACAACTATCTGCTGGGGCTTTGGGGAAAAAAAAGGAGGAGGATTGGCAATAGATGTTAGCTCAGAGGCGGTCTTACTCAGCACAAAGAAGAGGATTAGAACGGATGTAAGCTCAGGGCTGATCTTCCTAAAAAAAAAAAAAAAAGCAAACTGCCTGTGATAAAGGATCAACAAAAATTCAACACTAAGCATCAGGAGGTTTGAGGAAGGTACTTTCTTTGAGGAAGACATTAATGTTTTTCAGTAGATATAGAAGGAATATGGCCACACGTTGGGGTGGGGTGGAGGTGAGGGTTAGTGTGTTGGACGTAAAGATTTGTGAGTTATATTTTTAAAACCTCATGTTAGTATTTTTTTTCAAAATATAGAAATCCAAATTAAAATTACTTTAGTTACTGTTATTTAGAAGCACTCTAACAGCCTAATTCACAGTAATCATGAAAGTGACACCTATGGGGTAATCAATATATGTAGTCATTCCGTTTTTTTTTTTTTTGAGGCAGATTGTTACTAAGCTAACATCTGTGCCAATCTTCCTGTATTTTGTATGTGGGATGCCACCACAGCGTGGCTTGATGAGCTATGTGTAGGTCCACACCCAGGATCCGAACCTGTGTGCCCTGGGCTGCTGAAGCAGAGCATGCAAACTTAACCACTACACCACTGGGACAGCCCCTGTAGTCATTCATTTTTAACGGATTTATTGAAATATAATTCACATAACACAAAACTCACCCATGTAGAATATACAGTCTAGTGGTTTTTATTTTTATTTATTTATTTTTTTGTGAGGAAGATCATCCCTGAGCTAACATCCATGCCAATCCTCCTCATTTTGCTGAGGAAGACTGGCCCTGAGCTAACATCTATTGCCAATCCCCCTTCTTTTCTTTCCCCAAAGCCCCAGTAGATAGTTGTATGTTATAGTTGCACATCCTTCTAGTTGCTGTATGTGGGACGCTGCCTCAGCATGGCCTGACAAGCGGTGGGTCGGTGCGCTCCTGGGATCCGAATCTGGGCCGCCAGTAGTGGAGTGCACGCACTTAACCATTAAGCCACGAGGCCGGCCCCAGTCCAGCGGTTTTTAATATATTCACAGAGTTGTACAACCATCACCACAATTGATTTTAGAATATTTTCTTAATCTCAAAAGGAAACCCAGGCCAATTAACAGTCCCTCCCAATTCCACCTAACACCTTTCTCCTAAGCACTAAGAAATCAATCATCTATTTTCTGACTCTATGGATTTACCTATTCTGGGCATTTCATATAAATGGAATCATACAATATATGGTCCTTTGTGACTGGTTTCTTTCACTTAGCATAATGTTTTCAAGGTTCATCCATGTTGGAGCATGTGTCATTAATTCATTCCTTTTTATGGCCAAGTAATATTTATTGTATGGATATACCACATTTTGTTTGCCCACTCATCAGTTGATGGACATTTGAGTTGTCTCTACTTTTGGCTTATTATGAATAATCATGCTATGAACATTCATGTACAAGTTTTTGCATGAATGCATGTTTTCATTTCTCTTGGATATATACTTATAAATGGAATTGCTGGATCATATGATAACTCTATGTTTAACATTTTGAGGAATTGCCAAATGTTTTCAAAGGTGGCTATACCATCTTACAACCCCAACAGCAATGTATGAGGGTTCCAATTTCTCCACATCCTTACCAAAACTTGTCCACCTTTGTGACTATAGTCACTCTTGTGGGTGTCTAATGATGTTCAGCATATTTCCATGTGCTTGTTGGCCATTTGCATGTCTTTTTGGGATGTCAAATAGGCATGTCTATTTGAATCCTTTGCCCATTTTTTTGTGTGTGTGTGAGGAAGATCAGCCCTGAGCTAACATCCTCCTCTTTTTTCTGAGGAAGACTGGCCCTGAGCTAACATCTGTGCCAATCTTCCTCCACTTTATGTGGGATGCCGCCACAGCATGGCCTGACAAGCGGTGCGTACCTGGGATATGAACCCGGGCCTCCAGCAGCGGAACACGCACACTTAACCACTACACCACGGGGCCGACCCCTTTTGTCCATTTTTTACTTGCCAAGTGCTTTCATTTCTCCCCTGTTTATGACACCTGGTAGAATTGCACTTCTTGACCCCCTTGATTAGGGTGGATTGAAGGGATGAACTCAATACCTTGTATTAGTTATCTCTCTTTTTCTTTTTCACTCTTCCAGTTCCTCAATAATGTTCCCTAGGATCACTTCCCAAATAAACTACTTGCACACAAGTCTTTGTGCTAAGATATTTGGGAAATATTATTCATAATAATAATCATAATCAAAATTATAGATACCTTTTAATGAAGACCTTCCATCAACTGTTTACTTTGTATTCAGAGAATGAACAATAGCCCTGGAACAGATAAGCAAATTGGCACTGGGAAAGGTTACACGTAAGGAGTGCTGGAGGTTAAGATTTAAACCCAGATTTGTTGGGCTCTCACTGCCTCTCAACACTGCCTTGTATGAAGCACTGTCCAATAATACTTTGAACATACTGAATGTTTAGAAACCCAAAACACTGCATTTCAAATTAATCTTAAATCAAGGCGGTCAAGCTGCTTCCTAATGATAACAATAAACACTATTATTTATTGAGGGTTTACTATGTGCCAGTCTCTGTGCATTTCTGCAATGTCATTTTATCTTTACAACAAAACTATGAGATAAGCCAGGCACTATTTCCACAGTTTTGTATGTAGGATATCTGCTCCTGCCACATAAAAGACACTTACTACATGTTGAATTGAAATAAATTTAGAAGATCACAGATCTAGATCCTCTCATTTCCTTTCAGAAAAATGAAGTAGACTCAGATTTCCTGAGAAAGTGAATTCCACCTTGATTCTTGGCAACATATTTCAAAGCCTCAAAAGAATAGAAAAACATTTTCAAAACACAGGGTAGTAATATCTTTAAAGAGAATAAAACTGATTAATCTATTCAAAGAGATTAGTATCAGGGAAATACCAAGTTACAGGCAACCTTAGAAAATTTTCTACTTTATAACCTTGCTACGAGGTGCAAGTTCTGTGCATGCTTACAGGTCAAGTCTCATTACAACCCATGAAAACCTAAATCTTCAAATGATAAAATGATTCTCTGGATCCCAAAATAGGCCAGTTTGTTTCAATATGTGTTTAATAAGGCAGCAAACATTTTAATGGGCCAGAATATGAAAAATCAAATAATAGGAGATTTTTTAAGAAAAGCTATGTCAAGGCCAAAGATATCAGGAGAGCTGATTTGTATCAATGTTTTAAAAATTATTTGTACCTGGAAACCATGAACCTCAAGAAAATTAAAGAAAAAAGAATTTTCAAAACTATAAACCTTTACTACACTAATAAGACAAATACCTATTTCATAAAAATGAGGTAAAGAATCATCATTACATGTGCATCCTTATTGGATTTAAAAGTATGATGTTGTTCAAGAGCCCCTAGATGTAGAGTAAAATGTGAACAAGAAAAGGAAGAGAAGGATAATATGTTGAAGCATCTTCTAACACAGCAAGTGGGATTTCATAGACACTTTTTTTTTTCATTTAAAAACACAAGGATGATGTATGAAAATAAGAAAACATGGGATTTAATGTGCATGCTCCATTATAAAATCCAATTAGATGTGTTTACATATATCAAGCCAAGCCATCTCCTCCAAAACATTTCGACGCCATCCAGCAAATACCTAAAGTCTTTTCCCGCTATATCTGGTTTATTAAAGCAAATAATCAAGTGTTTTTTATTTACTACCAGTGAATATATTTTTCCAAATGTAACAAATATAATTTTAAAAAATGTAATAGAATACATCTAAGTAAATTAATTAATTTTAACCATAATGGCTTTGTTGCTATTGTGGATAAACATGCTGCTTTTGTTGATGGTTAGCTCTATAGTGGTGGTAGAAATTGGCTTTTCCACAATGTATAAGCATAAACATACAGCATTAGTTCCATATTGTCACATCATGCCTAGGACCCACCAGCAATTCCAACTCTGCCTCATTGTTTCTCAGACCAGGGCATTGGTGAGTTCAATGTCATGCTTTCCGTGTACCCTGAAACTCTGCCCATTCTGCTTGTGGCCATCTTTACTTGAGCCACAGACCCCATCAATGGTCAATTCAGGCTTCAGGAAAAATCCCTGCTATTGTAAATTCCTAGGACATGCATCTTCTGCAAGCACTACCAAAGCTGATGAAATACAGCCTTAGAAGATGTTCACATATTTCAAGATTCAAGGAATCTTCTGGTCAGTTAGCCACCTTCAAAAGTTGCTGTAGGTCAAAGCAATGTGACTCCCTTCCATTTTTGCTGCTTATTAAGGTAAACAGCACTCACCTTGGGGAAAAGAGTGTCCTCTGAGTCCCTAACCACAGCTGCTTGGTCCACTGACACATTGACTTCAAAGGTGTTTCGACTCAAGTGACCACAGGTGATGACTTTTGCAACTCTTTCACCATTGCATGCCATGGAATACCAATATTTCAACCTCTCATGTCAACTGGATCCTTAGTATCTTCAGATCCACACAGGTCACACAACCTATCCCAGATCCCCATTTCCTTCAGGGCCCTATGCTTGCAATCGATTTTGATGTCAAGTACTCTATTAATCAAGGTTCCCACCTACCTATGCCAAAATTCACTCTAGCTATTTTATTAAAATAAGACATCTTTAATGAAATATATTACATAGCTTACAAAAACTCTGTGAGGGCCAGAAAAGCAGGACTGGATGTTGCACACCCAGGGGAAGCTCACTCTCACTGTGGGACTGTTACAGCTGAAACACCACTGCTGTCTGCCCGCTACTTGACATGAACGACAGAGACTGAATCCTAGGCGTCTGCTACGGCTGCTCCACACAACCCAGAGACCTCTCCCATCACACATAGCTGACCACCTCATGGAGCCATACGTGGCTCCCACATCATGCAGTTACATCTCCAAGTCTCAGGTTGGTGCCTATGCTTGATACAACCGAGATCCCATTTGGGACCCTAGTTGCAAGGGGCTCTGGTAAATGTGTATGTGTGTGTGTGTGTGTGTGTAACATACATACTGGTTTACTTTCATGTTTTTAGCTTTTCAGTCTATATGGTACAGGAATGCAATAAAAAAAGTTGGAATATGTTCCAAGCGAGGCAGCTCATAGTATATTTCACAATACCTTATATTATTTTTTGCTATTGTAAATGGTAAACTCTTAATGAAAAAGGTGTTTTTTATTTGTTGTGATTGCTTTGTGCATATTAGTCTTACACCCAGCAAATTTGCTTATCTCTATTTTTAATTATAACTTTCTGTACATCTCTTTTTTATATGACGATAATCATACCATATTGACAGTTTTATTTCTTTTCATATACATTTATTTCTTTAGGCTTACTGTACTGCCTATGAGTTGAACAGAAGTGGTTATACAAGTCATCCTTCTTTTCTGATTTTAAATGAAATGCTTTTAATGTTTCACTATCAAGTATGGTGTTTTCTGTAGTTTTGTTTTTTAAATAAACATTATCAGTCTAAAGAAATATCCTTCCATTCCAAGTTTGCTGAGAGTTGTTATTATTGTCTTTTAATTCCAAATTATTGTTTAATTTTATTGTATATATTTTTTCTGGATCTTTTGAGATAGTCATCCTTTTCTCCCTCCTTTAGTCTATTACTGTGTTGAAATACATTGTAGATTTCCTAATGTTAAACCAATATTGCATGTTTGAGCAAAACACAATTTGTTTATGCTGTATTATTTTTTATAGCCATTGTTGGATTTCGTTTGTTATTATTTTATTTAGATTTTTTGCATTTATATAACTGATTGAGATTGGCCCATAATTTTACCTTTTTGTTCACTCCTTGTTCAGAATACTTTTAATAATATTAAGGTTTTCTATTTCTTCTTGAGTCAGTTTGGAAAGTTAAAATTTTTCCTGGAATTTTCCATTTCATCTAAATTTTCAAATAGTTAACACATGTTTCATATTATTCTCCAATCTCTTAAATCTTTACTGTAACTGCAATTATGATACCCTTTTCCTTCCAAACTTCCAAACTATGCCTCTTTCTAATTTTCTTGATTCATCTTGCCAGTGGTTTCTTTATTATTTTATCTTTTCAAAGCACTGACTGAGCATTTCTGATTAACTGTTTTGATCGGTAATCAATTCCATTAATTTTTGCTATTATTTTAAAAATTTATTTCCTTGACAAGAGTGGAAAGATATAAGATTGTTCCTTATTAAGTAAATAATAATTGAATAATCTCTTCATCTGCCATCAGATTTTATTTTATAATTTTCATTCTGGAATATAAAGGATATCAAAATTTCCAATACATTTACCTGCTTCTGTTAAAAATGATTAAAGGCAATTTAGGTGATATAAAGAAACTTTATTTAACACTTCATAAAGTGGGCAGCCTCCATTCCCAAGAGTCCAGAGAACTGCAAAATGGGGCAGAAGGCAGGAAGCTTCCACAGGATAAAGAATAAGGAACACGGAAGAGAAAAATAGAAAATGAATAAGGAACAAGGAAGTAGGTATAGAGCCAAGAGTTGGCTTGGCATCTTGGGATTGGCTGACTGGATATACTGCATTTCTGGTCAAGCAGAGCATTTACAGGGACACAAAAGTTATCAAAGTTTCAGTTTGCTGATGTGGCACCCTGGGCAGTAACAGCTCTATCTTGCGCCTAGAAATTTATTTCAACACTTGGAACACATCAGCAGTGATCAATTTTGGAATGTCAGATAATTAAGGAAGAGAGAATTACAGCATTAAAGCAAAATAATTTCTATTACATATAAACATCACTTAAAAGGATAGCATCAATGCAGAAAGGAGTTAAGGTAGAAAGAAACATGGGCTTTGAAATCATACATATATAGATTCTGGGGGCCAGCCACATGGCCTAAGGATTAAGTTTGGCATGCTCTACTTCGGCAGCCTGGGTTTGCAGGTTTGGATCCCAGGTGCAGACCTACACCACTCGTCAGCCATGCTGTGGCGGTGAACCACATACAAAATATAGGAAGATTCACATGGATGTTAGTTCAGGGTGAATCCTCGTCAAGCAAAAAGAGGAAGATTAGCAACAGATGTTAGCTCACAGTGAATCTTCCTTGGCAAAAAAAAAATATATATATAGATAGATAGAAAGATAGATAGATAGATAGATAGATAGATAGATAGATAGATAGGTATAGATGCTGGCTCTGTCACCTACTGCCTGTGTGATTTTAGGCAAGTACTTAATCTCTCTGAGCTTCAGTTCCTTCTTCATGTGGTAATCAGCAATACTGTTTGCCAAGTGTTTCCATTTCTCCCCTGTTACAAACACCTGATAGGATTATGCTTCTTGACCTCCTTGGTTTGGGCAGGGCCACGTATGTGACTAGTTCATGGCCAATGGCTGTGTATGAGCATTGTTCTGGCCAATGGTCAGAGCACATATTGTTGGTTTGTGCTATGGACTGAATTGTGTCCCCCCACCCCACAAATACATACGTTGAAGTCCTAACCTCCAATGTGATGGTATTTTGTAGATGAGAAATTTTGTATTGGGGAAATAATTAGGCTTATATGAGGTGATGAGGGTAGGGCCCCCAAGAGGGAATCACTGCCCTTATAAGAAGAAACACTAGAGAGCTTGCTCTTTTTCTGCCATGTGAGAACACAACGAAAAGGTGTTCATCTACAAGTCAGTTAGAGAGCTCTCACCAGAACCCAACCATATTGACACTCTGATCTCAGACTTCCAGCCTCCAGAACTGTGAGAAAATAAATTTATGTTGTTTAAGCCACTCAGTCTACGGTATTTTGTTTTAGTCGCCCAAGCTGACTAAGACAGTCTGAAACCCTCCAAAGCCGCTTCCCCTCTGGCATGGTGACTGACAATTTTCTAGATGGTGGTTGCTCCGTCAGTTTGAGTCTCTGAGTCATTCCAATAAGAATTACTCAGACCCCTAACATCCAACATCCTGTGATGGACGTGCACCTGCCATGGACATGTAGTAGGTGTGAGGAATAAGTCACTGAGATTTGGGGATTGTCTATTACCACAGCATAACTCAGCCTCTCCTGACTCAGATGTCTCATCTGCAAACTAAAGTAACATCCTCTGAAGATTTTAATGAGGATTAAATGAGTTAACTTACATGAAGAGGTTAGCACAATTCTTGAAATATAATAAAGATTCAAAAAATGGCAACTATAATTGTTGAATAATAACAAAATGACTGAAAAAATGTGGAATTTTGTATAAAACAAGAAGTATTGAGCCAGATAATCCTGACAGGTAGATTTTATCCTGGTTTCAAGAGTGGGGTACTTTATTTGTTCCTATGGATAACACTTCCTAATGACTTACATTTGTGCACTTAATTTTTGCCACCATGGTATTAGAAACATGTTTATAATTTGCGGTAGCTCTAAAAAATGAAAAAGCGGAAAGAATAAAGCAGGAGACTGACTAACGAAATAAGATAAAATGAGTTAAGGAACAAGTAATTTCTTAATGAGACAAATAATATATTTTAATTATTACTAAACATACCACGGTTCTTAGTAAACAAAGTACAATGTATTAATGTAGTAGAAGAGATTTAGTTTGAACAGTTTCCCAAAATATTTTCTGAAGAACACTAGTATCTCAAATGCTCCATGGAAAAATGTTCCATTCCCAAATATGTTGGGGAAACTACCTCTCCTTTTGAGATTAATGATGCATACAGTAGATTATCTTGAAAAGTCTTACTGTATGAAAATATGTCCATCTTCAATTCTGTATGCCCCACACTTCTTTAATGGTAACAAAAAACATTTTTGTTGTTGCTGTCTCTCAGATATACTGTTTTGCAGAACAAACTTTGGAAAATGCTAAAATGAGAGAAAAACAAGAGTGGATTGTTTAAACTACATATCATATAAATGATCACAAGTGCCAATATTCTTTAGCCATCTATAAAATAACATTTAAATCCCCCATAAATGTAAGCACAATCCTTAATTTTTTCAACTTTACAGATTCAATAGCATCTTCACGATTTTTGCAAAATGTGAGTATCACCTGTAATCTTACTTAATATTTTTTCTTAAATCAATTCACTATTTTTTTCCACATGAAAGAAGGGTGAGAGTTTTCAAGGAGGAGTCTAAGAAGAAATAGTTAGGAAATTAGTGTGCAAATCAGAAACGAATAGTGCCTGACTGGACTATTTTAAGCCATTTAGAAATCCTAAACACAAAAAGATTATGGCACTCCATCCCAAGCACTTTGAAAAACAATTAAACTGCAAAGTAAGTAAGTATAAGAAACAAATTCTGAATCTTCACACAATGGCTGCTTTGACACTTCTAATGAAATATGAAATTCTTAAGAAAAAAAAGAGCCTCCCTCCCTCCTTCTCTCTCTCTCTGCTTTGCTTCTTCCCTGAGCACATGTTTAGAATGTTTGCGGCGAGAGGGGGAATCTATCAAGGGAATAAAGAGAATCTTTACAGAATTGAATACGTGGCAGAAATTAGGATCAGGTTTGGAATCCTCTATACAAATTGGCATCTAGGAGGTCTCTGGTGTCCTTAATCAGAACGTGGTCAGAGGAGGCCATCACACCACATGGACAATGAAGACGGCGGGGTGATAAGCAAGGGTAAGGCTCTGGTGTGGGGGCAGGGAAGGGGGTCCCATCGGGTTTCCAGAGCCCAGATGCTGAGAGATTCCATAGAAGCCCACAAGCCCCGGCCGCCCCCTCCATCGCCCCCCCACACTCCGAGGCAGATCGTTCTCCTCCTCTACTTCACTCTCTACCGACAACAGCTCCTGGTCGCACACACCCACAGGCTTTCTCTGCCAGACGTACGAAAGTGAGGCCACATTCAGAAGTTCTCCCCCTTCCTCCACCCAACCCCCTCTCGGGCCCTCTGCCGTTTGCCCAGGCCTTGGCCCGAGGCCACTTGGCCGCCCACAAAAACCCAATTCTCTGACTAAACTTCTAGTCCCGGCTACAGGCCCCGCTACTCGACTACTGCTCACCGTGGCGGGATATAAAAGTTGGTGAAAAGGTTGGGAACTGAGCCAGAGTCTCATCATAGTTCCCCCTGAGCCAGGGAGAGGACCACAAGGACCACAGTTCTAAACTCTTTTGCATCTAATGGTCTGATTCCTCAGAAGGCTAAGCCGACCTACAGTTCAGAAGATTCTCCACATACTTAAAAGGCTGACTCTAGTATACGACCATATTGGGTCGCATGACCTTGGGATTCCCCGTGACACTCAGGGTTCAAAAACACCTCAAGAGCCGGGCGTGTAACCGTGGGTTGGAACATGACCAGCTCAGGTCACCTATCTGACTTCCAGGGCTGTGCCTGTCACATGATAGTGGCGGCCACAAGAGGGCAGTATCCACATAACTCACAGCTTTAGGAGCCCACAGTCTTCGTATGATTGAGCTCAGCCTGCCACATGACCACACCAAGGGCTCATGACCCTAGGTAGTTACATAACCATAATATTCGTATTACTACCGACAGTGGTATGGTGCCAGTGTGACTTCCAAGGGAGGGTCCTCCTGATCTGCCTGGTTCATTGGACCATCCTGCTCACGAGACCTACAGATCTGACATTGCTCACGTTACTGGGGTCTCCAGTGAGAACTGCAGAATTCTTAGCTCACAACCACTCTCCAAACCTCTGCACTAAGAGACAACCAAACCGTAGCGTGGCTTCTAGCAGCGTAAGGCTGTGTCCCTAGGATGACCCCAGCCCCACCCCACACCCCACACCCTCCCCTTATTAAAATACCCATCAGAAAGCTCAACACTGCCTGGAGAATTTACTGTAAATTGCTGAAGAATTTACTCTAAGAATTTACCCTTTCTTAGAGCATTTAATTAAAAGGGCTTACAGTTGTGAATATGTATCTCTTACAACTCAGAAGTATCTTTCTCAAGGACCTGAGAGCCATTCCTTTGAAATGTAATCATCAAGAAGGGTAGGGCCTCTGTCTTCCAGTCTCTGTGGGAGGATAGACTCCTATTTTTAATAACTGCTAGTTAGCAAACACGGTTGGCCTAATCACATTTACACTGACCAACCCTTTGTAATTTTTCACTTCTCTGACTCTACTGAGCCCCTGCTCACCCACCTCTTATTCTCCCTTTAAAACACCCAATCACCTCTTCACAGATCCATATTGGAATGGGGCTCAGCCCTTTCCACAACTGTCAGTAGACACTGAAGTCTTCATTGCTTTAACTAATGTCCAGCTGTGTTTATCTTTGACACTAATGGTGGTGGTGCCTCCAGATGATCTTCCACAACACACAAGCTTCAACTTTAGGTGCCCTCACACCTCTTTAATGTGCTAATGTCACGTGTTTTTTGCTAATAACATATGAAATTTAATACATAGGAAATTGATACATAAGAGTAAAACAGATTCTTCCTAAAACTATAACCATAAACATACTCTAGAAAGTGCTGCAAGAGCCTAAGCAGTGCATACAGGAAAGTGTTGTTGACTTAATTTCATGCAGGACTAAAGGAAATTAAAGTAAGTCTCATGGGCAAGTTTTAATCAATTATTGATTTGGAAAAAAGATCTATAGTGATTATGATATGCCACGCATTTTAAATTTAATTGTGACAACTCTATGAAGTAGCTTCTATTATTCCAATTTTACAGATGGGAAAGTTGAAGCACTGAGGTGTTAAGTCACTTGTCTAAAAGGTCACAGAGCTTATTGGTGGCGAAGCCAGGATTTGCCCCCAGGCAAATTGGCTCCGGACTCTGTTCTGGTCACCCACCAGGTTCCCCAAAGAAAATTAAACAGAAAACTGAACAGACAAAATTTTGCACTGTGATTAAAATCAACTATGCTAGTAAGAACAACAGACTGTGTTTGTGGTTCTAAGCCTATTGCAGGAAGTCTTGATTTTCTTTGGAGTGAAGAATAGGAAGAGAGTAGTATTTGTGCAAATATGTGGGCCTTAGATAATTTATGAAAATTATTTAGTGGATACATGTAAATGTAGGATCTAAAAATGGGGCCACATATTTACAATAGAGCCTACCATGAAACTTCAAGTTGGATTTAGGAAGCATCTACGTATAGTCACAGGATGGAATCTAACATCAAAACCTGATGTCTGTCTTAACCCTAGTTTTTGTAATTACCTACAGATGGACAGATCCACAGTCTAAGATACAGCAGAATTACACCTAGCCCACCTATGCTCAACTGAGACTTACATAAATTGATGGTGACTGAGGTCAACTTCTTTTACCAAAAGACAAACTCTGGAGTTCTAATTATAACTCTTTTAAAGTCAGATTTTGCACCTGTCAGACCTGATACTCACAGAATTCATTCTTTCTCTGAGACGATTATCAAGAGTTTATTAGGATTTAAAAAATATATTTAGGTACATCAGTTTGAGTCTGTTAGCACTCTCTAATATAGATTTCAAAGCAGGTAAGTCTATGGATAAACATCTATATGAACGTGTTTTATGTGTGCTAGGCAGTTTTTAGATGCTGCGTTTATTTATGTGAGTCAGGTTGCATTCTTCTGGCATGCGATTCGGCAGGATTTACTGGGAACAACTTTTCCTTCTTTTACCTTTTTGCTTTGAGGTGGACCTTTTGGAGATAAGTTCTAGGGGCTTTAGGAGGTGTGGCTTTACCTAACACAAAAAAGTGAGAAAGAGAAATAACTGAATATTTGTAAGAGTATTAAACACAGACACTCAAATACTTTTTGTTTCAACACTAATATATACAACTGAGTTACAGATCCTATTTGGATTTACTTTTAGAAAGCAAAATCAACTCACCTATAGACCCTATACAGGAGAAATCATCAGTTGCAGGTGTATAATTGTGGAAATTGCAAACAAAATATGTTTTTCTTTGTTCTTTTACGAAATTTATTAACTAAATAGAAGTAACTTTATTGTCAGTGACAAGCAGTGGGAAAGAAGAGAGCCAGTTGTTGATGGTGCTCCTTGTTAATGTGCTCACTTCCCAACACAATGTAAAACTTGACAGCTCTAGGAAATAGGCTCACTCTCTGGGGACTGGCACAGCATGGAAACAGCAAATTAAACCTACGATAAAAACTTCTGTCAGGCCACAGGATGGGGAGGAATAAGAAGGCAGGGATTTTGCTCATGAGTTGTGCCATTTCTGATGGTGTGACTCTCGGTGCTGTTTGAAAACCCCCTCCATAGGAAGACCATTTCCTCTTTGTGTATTCTAGTTGATTATTGCTAGTACACAAGAAAACTACAGAAGTAAATAAATAAATAAGCTCTGGCACTTTTCAAATCTCTGCCATGTGTAAGAAGGAAATTCAGACAAGTAAAAGAAACCAAATAAACTACCTACAAAGAGGTTCATGTGTATTTCCACAGATTCTAAATTATACTGAGGCCCTCGCCTTAGGATTGGCCGTGAGGTGGTCTGCCCCTGTCTCTTCCAATGTTTGAATAATGGCAATGGGTGCAGATGAGGTTTCAATGCGTTCTTCTCAGTTGGAGTTCTTAAGTTGTGAGTTACGTTTAACCCCCATAACTTCTACCTCTTTTGGGGAAGGAAAGTCTGTGATGTTGACTTTCTGTTCAGTCCAGCAGGACAACTATAAGATCAGTGGCAGTAGACTCCCAAAAGGGACAGTCCCTTGGTCCTCTTTTCCAGCCACCAGCCTGATTCACATCCATTGGCCATCCCTGTTTAGTGGCACTCCTTCTGTCTACTTATCCTCTCAGATCTTCCTCAGCATCTCTTATATAGTCCTGTATTGCTACCTCCAAAAGCATAAATAACAGTCTTAAGTGCTTCAATTGTGTGTTCAGCTCTGAACTACACTAGGTCCTTTCTTCTCTAAGGGACTCAAAGCGATATCTTCAAGGCCTCTCAAAGATTCCATATTGTACCACCAGCAGATTTTCACACATGCTTTGTTCCCTCTGATTCCAGATCACTTTCCTTCAGTGTTGAGAAGAGGCCCACAAGGAACTCTTCCATGGCATGCGCAAATGAGTTTTCCTCACTCAGTAGGCTCTGCAGTGCACAATCCAAAAGACTGAGAGAGTCTTGTTTGCTCATCTTAATGAGACTGTTGCAAGATAAGGGAGAAACCTTGAGTGAATCTTCACAGTGCTCAGCTTTCCTCCCATGTCAGGCCAGAGCAAGTCTTCATAGCAGCAGACTCAGGAGGGAGCTTCAATGTTCTCCTCTAACCTTCTTCCATCCTGCTATGGTTGACTTGAAATCCAGTTATTTCTCTGACCACATCAACCTCAGTATGGCAAACCCTGGCACTAGGTAATTTAGAAGAGGATTTTCAATGCAGGGTTTTATTTCTGTCTTTGCTGAACTGAGAGTATAAATTGTTTTCCCAAGATCAACATCATAACTAACAAGGCCATTTTAATGAACATCCCAGAACAACAAAACTCTTAACCCAATCCCATTGGTAAGAGTCCATGTACTGAGGTTTTCTTTGCCTCCTTTCACAGATCAGTGCTTCTAAAATAGTAACTGTTTCTTTCCACATGTTAAGAATATTCTTCTTTTCTGTTCTTTCAGATGCATTCATATCCACTGATTTGTCCAGGTTCTAGCGCCATTACAATTTAGAGATAATTTTTATCAATGATCTCTAATTTATCAATATTTTCAACAAGATAAAACATCCTCTTTTATGAAGCTAGTAAAATTGGACACCAAAAATTAGAAAGAGACAATATGAGCAATGAAAATTATAGTACATGTATAATTATAGATGCAAAAATTCTAAATAAAATATGGCCAAATTAAACTAACCAATGTCTTTTAAAGAAGCATGATCGCAAAAGATTTATTCCAGAAATAAAGGAATAGTGGAGCATTAGAAAATCTATCAGTGAATTTCTGATTATTCCTGTAAAATTGAACACAAATATTTTTATGCTTCTAGCAGAAAACTCCCCAAAATGAAGTGAAGGAGGAAAAAAAATACAATATCACAACATGAAGGAGAAGGATGTCAGACCAAAAAGAATGTGAGCAAAGTTTCGGAAGCTGGAAAACTGATGGAACAGTGGTAACTCCTGAGCAGAGCACAGAAACTAAATGCCAAGCCTACAAGTAACAAATCACAGAACTCAAAAGACTCAGGAATTGAAGGTACTAAGTATCTTCAAAGGCAGCGACCCGAGGATGTGGCTGATTACTGGAAGATTCATGAAAGTCTTTTAAAAAGAGCATTTAGTCGCCTCTATATTTTCCACCACCCTGAACATCTAGGATTCCTATCTCAGGCTCAAAGTCAAATCCAGTTTTTTCTACATCTCACTCTATTCTGCTGATCGTAACAGCCATTGCACCTCGTCTATAACAGTTTGCTCTTCCATTCTGTGGGCGTCAGAGTGGGGAGAGTTTTGTCAATGCTCATTTTAACAATCAAACTGCCACCATAAGGACAGGCCAATGTAGATCTTCTCTAATATTCTCTTCTCTGTTACTGAGGTGAGGCCCCTGTTGAGAGAGTCTTAGGACTGAGGGGAAGCTGATCAAACAGGCACAACAGGGGGCAAGAACAAGGCAGGAGTAGGAAGCACCAAGCACCTGACAAAATCCATTCGATGTTTTAAAAGCATCTCTGAAGAAGACGGGAGCATCTGCTGCAGATGTGCTTGTGACAATTTTGAATCTTTCTACGCTCTTCGAGAATTGTTCCATTTTTCTGCAGGTAAAGCCCATATTTAACCACTCAACTTCTACTGAAGTGATTTTCAATGACTGCAGCTAATTTATTGTAAGTAGAATATTGTTGGGATGCTTAGGGCCACCTTTGCTCTTGTCCCAAATTTAAGATCAGATGCTGAAATCTATCCCCTACCACCCAACTAATGATAAATCTAATTACAAAAATATTCAAGGTGCCTTTTATTGACATATTCAAGGAAACAAAGGAAGAGTTTCCCCAGCACGTTGCACAACAAAACCTCATCAAACTGTTTCATTAGGCAGTCTTGCCTCCCTTCCCTGCAGCCTCATGAGATGGACGAGCATCAGCTCCTACCCTTCCTGAACAATCTCCTTCTCTCCACATTTCTGTTTTATGTGGAGCCATTTACCTCTCTCAGTTTCTCATGACTGAATCCTCACACTCATCACCCTGCTCAGTATATCAAGGATCCTTATTATATCCCCCTTCCTAAATTTGGGAAAATTGTATATAAAATGTGTCTTTCACTGTCATATTGATTTTTCTCACTTCCTTCTGATAGCTTCCAACACAGTTCTTCCTCACCACAGGAGTTTTCAGCCCATGGCCCACAGTGTCTCTTTTCAACAGATTGTGAGGCTGGAGCTGTGGTTCCTGCCTGGAGCCAATTTTAGCCAGTCCCTTTTTCCCCCATGAAATATGAAGGGTATTAATTGCTACCTACTTTTGGCCAGATCAGGGCTGCTTGTCTAAAAAGCCTGTTTGTGCACACTGGTTTTTACCAAGGTTTTGGAGGGAGTGGTGTTTGTTAGGTCTTTAATACAAAAGATATTGGTGGAGGGGCAGCCATGTTTCTTAAGGCTGTTTCTAGGACCCCAAAAGAGTGAACACTTAGGGGCTTAGTTCTTGGATTCTTGGAGCAGAGAATGCTCATTTGAAGTAGGTTTCTGGGAACAAATGTCCTAAGTTATGAGTTCATTCTTTTATTCAACCAATAATTATTTTAACAGTTTTTTTAAATGCATAATCAACATGGAATAAACAGTATATATTTAAATTGCATAGTTTGATAAGTTGTGACACATACATGCACCCATGAAATTATAATCACTATAAAGATAATGAACATTTCCATTGCTCCCAAAAGTTCCTCATGCCCCTTTCTAATTTCTCCCTGCTCCCTCCCCCACTCCCTCCATCATCCTCAGGCAACCACTGATTTGCTTCCTGTTACTATAGATCAGGTTGTATGTTCTAGAATTTTATATAAATGGAATAGTACAGATTGTACTCTCTTTCTTATGGATTTTTTGATTTTGCATAATTATTCTGAGATTCATCCATGTTGTTGAGTTTATCAATAGTTTATTCCTTTTATTGCTGAGTAGTACTCCACAATTTATTTTTTCATTCACCAAGTGGTGGATGTTTCAGTTGTTTCCAGTTTCAGGCTATTATTAATAAAGCTGCTACAAAACTCATGTACAAAACAAAAAAACTCATGTCTTTGAGTGTACATATGTTATTTCTCTTGGATAATTTTCTAGGAGTGGAATGGGTAGATCATATGGTCGGTGTAAGTTTAACTTTTTAAGAAACTTCCAAACTCTTCCTCAAAGTGGTTGTATCATTTTACATTTCTACTCAACCAATAATTACTGAGGTTCTACTATGTTCCAGGCAAAACTCTTCTAGATGTTGGGGATAGAACATTAAACAAAGCAGACAAAAAACAAGTCCTCATTCAGAAGAGTTGGAGGGAGTCCCAAGGTGTTCTCTGGGAAGCAGTCTCTGAGATTGAATATAGTATGCTGGATGTTTATTATGGAGTTCCATTGGGATCAATATCTGTAGAAGGAAGAAGAAGGAAGCAGGATTGAGCCAAGGGAAAAGTCAATCTATGACTATATTTATTACTATATCTATATGTAAAATTGTTTTGTGCCATTGCTCATATATCTTTAGGATGTGTGTGTAAATTTGGGGTCATTTACTTATTGGTTTTATGATCTTTCTCAAATATTGAGTCTCCATATATGTAAAACCCACATGTAATGAATAGACATTATAAATGCATGCACAGAGAATATAAGGGGAGGAAACGCACAAACGTGATATATTTTTTAAAGTACTGAGCTGTAGGGATGCTGAAAAATTATGTTTCTCTGGACTTGACTGAGTTTTCCAGATTTTCTCAATTAGTATGGATCATTTTTTCAATCAGAATTAAAGCTCATAGAGACAGTACCTGGTATGAAATATTCCAGGATTAAAAATCTTATAAAAAGTAACATAAACTTCTGTATACTCATATTAAAAAATAAAACACTATATATGCAGTTGAAACTCACTCAGAAATCTTTTCTGATTACATTAGCTTCCTTCTTCCCCAGAGGTAACCATCATCAAGAAGTTGGGTTTTTGGGGGCCAGCCCCGTGGCTTAGTGGCTAAGTGCGCATGCTCCACTACTGGCAGCCCAGGTTTGGATCCCGGGTGCACACCAACACACCGCTTCTCTGGCCATGTTGAGGTGGCGTCCTACATACAGCAACTAGAAGGATGTGCAACTATGACATGCAACTATCTACTGGGGCTTTGGGGAAAAAAAGGAGGAGGATTGACAATAGACGTTAGCTCAGAGCTGGTCTTCCTCAGCAAAAAAAAAAAAAAAAAAATAGGAGGATTGGTATGGGTGTTAGCTCAGGGCTGATCTTCCTCAAAAAAAAAGTTGAGTTTTTTATTCTTAATCTTTCTTTATAGTTTCATTGCATATGTATATATAACTAGTTGTTTAAACAAAACAATGGGCATTGTTTTGTTGTATGTTTTATAGGGAGAACAAGTGCACATTCACATCTCTACAGTGTGACCTGCCATGCTTGCCTTCCTTGCCTTGTGTATACACTTTCAGAGATACTAAAACAGAAACACCCATTTTCTCACTTTATATGCTGTAGGGAGCACTAGCACATTCAATAGATGATATTTTCATTTTTTCCTTATATTTTTAGTCTTAGAGTTCCCAGGTTCCAGCAAGCCCAAACCAAGGCTTCAGTGTCTTCTGAACATGAAACATCTTCCTCTTTGTCCAGTCCTAATTTTCTGTCTTTCACCCACACTGTTACTCACCTAGGCCTGAACATCTGGAACCTAATCTGTCTGGGCCATCCTGGTGAGAGGAGACAGTGATCACAGGGAGTTAGTTTTCCTGTGTCCAGACTAACACCCATATCCCTAGGTTGGTTTAGGGATGCATTCCATTTTGAACTTGATCTGATATTGTATTACAAGTGCTGGGCATGTGTGTATTTTCCTTTCCTTTTACTATTTTTTTATTGATGTTTTAAAAGTTTATAACATTGTGAAATTTTGGGTTGTACATTTTTGTTTGTCCATCACCATATACATGTCTCCCTTCACCCCTTGTGCCCATCCCCTACCCCCATTGCACCTGGTAACCACAATACAGTTTTCTCCGTCCATGTGTTGGTTTATATTCCACATATGAGTGAGATCATACAGTGTTTGTCTTTCTCTTTCTGGCTTATTTCACTTAACATAATACCCTCCAGGCCCATCCATGTTGCTGCAAATGGGACAATTTTGTCTTTTTTTTATAGCTGAGTAGTATTCCATTGTATATATATACCACATCTTCTTGTTCCAATCATCAGTTGAGAGACGCTTAGGTTGCTTCCACTTCTTGCCTATAGTGAATAATGCTGCAATGAACATAGGAGTGTATAAGCCTCTTTTGATGGTTGATTTCAGGTTCGTTGGATAGATTCCCAGTAGTGGGATAGCTGGATCATATGGTATTTCCATTTTTAATTCTTTGAGGAATCTCCATACCGTTTTCCATGGAGCCTGTACCAGTTTGCATTCCCACCAGCTGAGTACGAGTCTTCCTATTTCTCCACATCCTCTCCAACATTTGTTGTTTTTTGTCTTGGTGATTATAGCCATTCTAACGGGTGTGAGGTGATATCTTAGTGTTATTTTGATTTGCATTTCCCTGATGATTAGTGATGTTGAACATCTTTTCATATCCCTATTGGCCATCTGTATATCTTCTTTGGCCATCTGTATATCTTCTTTGGAGAAGTGTCTGTTCATTTCCTCTGCCCATTTTTTGATCAGGTTGTTTGTTTTTTTTGTTGTTCAGTTGTGTGAGTTCTTTAAATATTATGGAGATCAACCCCTTGTCAGATGTATGTTTTACAAATATTCTCTCCCAGCTGGTGGGTTGTCTGTTCATCTTGATTCTGGTTTCATTTGTCTTGTAGAAGCTCTTTAATCTGATAAAGTCCCACTTGCTTATTTTTTCTTTAGTTTCCCTAGTCTGGGTAGGCATGTCATCCAAAAAGATTCCTTTATGACCAATGTCAAATAGTGTGTTGCCTATATTTTCTTCTATGAGTTTTATAGTTTCAGGTCTCACCTTCAGGTCTTTGATCCATTTTGAGTTAATTTTTGTGAATGGTGATAGCACATGGTCCACTTTCATTCTTTTGCATGTGGCTGTCCAGTTTTCCCAACACCATTTATTGAAGAGACTTTCCTTTCTCCATCGTACGTTCTTAGCTCCTTTGTCGAAAATTAGCTGTCCGTATATGTGTGGTTTTATTTCTGGGCTTTCAATTCTGTTCCATTGATCTGTGTGTCTGTTTTTGTACCAGTACCATGCTGTTTTGATTACTATTGCTTTGTAGTATGTTTTGAAGTCAGGGATTCTGATACCTCCTGCTTTATTCTTTTTTCTTAGGATTGCTTTAGCTATCCGGGGTCTTTTGTTGCCCCATATGAATTTTAGTATACTTTTGTCTATTCCTGTGAAGAATGTCGTTGGGATTCTGATTGGGATTGCATTGAATCTGTAGACTGCTTTAGGTAATATAGAATTTTAACTATGTTTATTCTTCCAATCCATGTGCATGGGATGTCCTTCCATTTCTTTATGTCATCATCGATTTCTTTCAATAATGTCTTGTAGTTTTCATTGTATAGGTCTTTCACCTCCTTGGTAAGATTTATTCCTAGACATTTTATTCTTTTTGATGCAATTGTAAATGGTATTATCTTTTTGAGCTCTCTTTCTGTTAGTTCGTTATTAGCATACAGAAATGCAACTGATTTTTGTAGATAGATTTTGTACCCTGTGACTTTGCTGTAGTTGTTGATTATTTCTAATAGTTTTCCAACGGATTCTTTAGGATTTTCTACATACAAAATCATGTCATCTGCAAATAGTGAGAGTTTCACTTCTTCGTTGCCTATTTGGATTCCTTTTATTCCTTTTTCTTGCCTAATTGCTCTGGCCAAAACCTCCAGTACTATGTTGAATAAGAGTGGTGAGAGTGGGCAGCCCTGCCTCATTCCTGTTCTCAGAGGAATGGCTTTCAGTATTTTCCCATTGAGTATGACGTTGGCTGTGGGTTTTTCATAAATAGGCTTTATTATGTTGAGGTACTTTCCTTCTATACCCATTTTGTTGAGAGTTTTTATCATAAATGGGTGTTGTATCTTGCCAAATGCCTTCTCTGCGTCTATTGAGATGGCCATGTGGTTTTTATTCTTTGTTTTGTTGATGTGGTGTATCACATTGATTGATTTGAGGATGTTGAACCATCCCTGTGTGTCTGGTATAAATCCCACTTGATCATGGTGTATGATCTTTCTAATGTATTGCTGTATTTGGTTTGCCAATATTTTGTTGAGGATTTTTGCGTCTATGTTCATCAGTGATATTGGCCTGTAATTTTCCTTCTTTGTAGTGTATTTGTCTGGCTTTGGTATCAAGGTGATGTTGTCCTCGTAGAATGAGTTAGGAAGTATTCCATCTTCCTCTATTTTTTGGAATAGCTTGAGAAGGATGGGTATTAAATCTTCTTTGAATGTTTGGTAAAATTCACCGGAGAAGCCATCTGGTCCTGGGCTTTTATTTTTTGGGAGGTTTTTGATTACTATTTCAATCTCTTTACTTGTGGTTGGTCTATTCAGATTCTCCATTTCTTCTTGGTTCAGGTTTGGGAGGTTGTATAATCTAAGAATTTATCCGTTTCTTCTAGATTGTCCAATTTGTTGGCATATAATTTCTCATAGTATTCTCTTATAATCCTTTGTATTTCCATGGTATCCATTGTAATTTCTCCTCTTTAATTTCTAATTTTATTTACTTGAGCCTTTTCTCTTTTTTTCTTAGTAAGTCTGGCTAAGGGTTTGTCAATTTTGTTTATGCTCTCAAAGAACCAACTCTTTGTTTCATTAATCTTTTCTACTGTTTTTTTTTTTTTTTTTGGTCTCAATTTCATTTATTTCTGCTCTGATTTTTATTTTTCTCCTTCTGCTGACTTGGGCTTTGTTCTTCTTTTTCTAGTTCTGTTACATGTAATTTAAGGTTGCTTATTTGCCCTTTTTCATGTTTGTTAAGGTGGGCTTGTATTGGTTTGAGTTGCCCTCCCAGGACTGCTTTTGCTGCATCCCATATGATTGGGTATGGCATATTTTCATTTTCATTTGTTTCCAGATATTTTTTGATTTCTCCTTTGATTTCATCAATGATCCATTGGTTGTTCAGTAGCATGTTGTTTAATCTCCACATTTTTGTCACTTTCCCAGTATTTTTTTCACAGTTGATTTCCAGTTTCATAGCATTATGGTCTGAAAAGATGCTCGTTATTATTTCAATCTTCTTAAATTTATTGAGGCTTGCTTTGTTTCCCAACATATGGTCTATCCTTGAGCATGTTCCATGCGCACTTGAGAAGAATGTGTAGTCAGCTGTTTTTGGATGGAGTGCTCTGTATATGTCTACTAGGTCCATCTCGTCCAGTTTTTCATTTAAGAGTCCACTATTTCTTTATTGACTTTTTGTATGGATGATCTATCCATTGATGTAAGTGGGGTATTAAGATCCCCTACTATTTGCCTGCCCCGTGGCATAGCGGTTAAGTGCATGTGCTCCGCTGCTGGCATCCCGGGTTCGGATCCCGGGTGCGCACCGATGCACCACTTGTCAGGTCATGCTGTGGCGCTGTCCCACATAAAATGTAGGAAGATGGGCACGGATGTTAGCTCAGCGTCAGTCTTCCTCGGCAAAAAGAGGAGGATTGGCACGGATGTTGTCTCAGGGCTGATCTTCCTCACAAAAAAAAAAGAAGAAGAAAAAATGATACCCTACTGTTATTGTGTTGTTGTTAATATCTACTTTTAGGCTTGTTAACAGTTGCTCTATGTACTTTGGTGCTCCTATGTTGGGTGCATATATGCTTATAATTCATATGTCTTCTTGGTGGAGTGTCCCTTTTATCATTATATATTTCCCTTCTTTGTCTCTCTTAACCTGTTTTATCTTGAAGTCTACTTTGTCTGATATGAGTATGGCAACACCTGCTTTCTTTTGTTTGCCTTTAGCTTGGAGTACCGTCTTCCATTCTTTCACTCTGAGCCTGTGCTTGTATTTAGAGCTAAGATGTGTTTCCTGGAGGCAGCATATTGTTGGGTCTTGCTTTTTAATCCATCCTGCCACTCTGTATCTTTTGATTGGAGAGTTCAATCCATTTACATTTAGGGTAATTATTGATATATGAGGGCTCAATGTTGCTGTTTTGTCATTTATTTTCCGGTTCATTTGCATTTCCTTTGTTTCTTGTCCCATTTGTTTCGCACTGCCAATTCAGTTTGGTTGTTCTGTCTTATGACTCTTCTAGTTTTCTCTTTGTTTATCATATGTGATTTTGTTTTGATTATTTGTTTAGTGGTTAACTTGAGGTTTGTATTAAAAATCTTGTGTATGAGATAATCCATTATCTGATGGCCTCTTATTCCCTTACACTAAGTCAATTCAATCTCTTTTCTCTTCTCCTTCTAAGTCATTCTTGTTATACTTTATTCTATCTTGTGTTGTGGGAGTGTGTTTACAGTGATGAGGTTATATTTATTTTTGGTGAATTCCTTCCTTTGATCTTTGATTTTGGTATTTAAGTGGTTGCTCCTTTTACTATTTTTAATTGCACAAGGAAGGTACTTCAAAGGTGTTTTAATCCATGTGTGTTGATTGCCCTGGGGCCCTGGGCTGAATGACCCTGTGACTACACGTTTCCCCTGAACCCCGCTGTTGAAGCATTCTCCCTCTGCCTCCTTACCCTCTTATTTCCACCAAAGAGTTAATGAGATGCCTCCAGTGGAATGGTATAAGTTTTAAGCCCAATATACATTTAGTTATTAGTGAAGGAAAGAATAGATAATTGTATCAAAGAAATGCTAAGTAATTTTAGGAATTTTGCCTCTCAGGGATCAGCAGATAGCTGAAATCCTGGTGTGATGTAGCTGGATCATGCATGATATGAGGACCCTGCACTGGTGACTGGGGGACGGGTCCAGGTTTTTCCTATAAATGTATTAAGATATGGAGAAGTCCAGGAGCGGCAGTAGGTCAACACCACACCTTGCTACCCTGGTGCCATCTCTCACCCAGCTCACCAGGTGTGTCAGACAAGCCTGTCTTCTCAGCATGGGGCATTGGATTAGGGTCTGTTCAGAGGCATGATGTGGAGCAGCTTTTAGGAGATTCTGAAACATCCGAGAAAGTAAAGAATCTTGTCTCCAAAACTTTGAACTCATGGCATATCAGAGGATATTTGCTCCCTTCATAAAGATATGTATATTCTCATAGGGGAAACAATGAGAGATGACTCCTCACAATGCCTGTCTCAGTCCCGAGGCTCACCAGCCCCTACTGCTGTGTCTCAGCATTTAAAGGGCCATTGACATCCCCCATATACCGTGTACTCAAGGCAGGTTTTCTCATTTACCCCTCAGGACAGCTCTGTGTCAGGTATCTTGAGTCTCATTTCACAGATGCCCAAGGTCAGTCTCACAGAGCCTAAGTCCCCTTGCCAGAAAAGTGGGAGGATGGGAATGAGGGTCCATCCCTCGCCCTCCCTAGAGGACACAGAGCAGCCTCCCTTTCAGAAGATGGGCTTCCAGGGCTGGAGAACTGGTCATTTTGCCCTCCCCTGATATTGTGGTCCCTGGGGACTCACTCAAAAGCCCCTCTTGATGATGAAGATGTACGTGCACATACATTCCTTACCCTGGAAAAGCATTCATTGTATTCAATTTCATGGGGAAACGAAGTAGACTCAAAATGGTATTGACAGTGTATCTGTGTGTGTGTGTATATGTGTTTCTAGGTCTCCTCTAGTTCAGTCAACCTACCTCAATTACAAACAATGCTACAATGAGTAACCTTGGACATAACTGGCTTTGTATTGGTGGAATACATCTTCAAGTTTTATTCCCAGTAGTGGGATTATTGGGCCAAATGTAAAGTGCATATGTAGTTTTGTTAGGTATTTCCAAATTTCTCTCCAGAGGGTTTGTACTGGTTTATATTCCCACTAGCAATGTATAAACGTGACTTTCCCCACAGTCTTACTAACAGAACACATCACTCTACTTTTTTAACTTTTGTTGATGTGGTAGGTGAGAAATGGTATCTCGGCATTGTTTTCATATACATTTGTCTAATTGTGAGTAAGTTTTGACTCATCATATATTTGAGGATCGTTTTATATATTTTTTGTGAATTATCTGTTCATATCGTTTTTCTCATTTTTTTATAGAATTTTTAGCCCTTTGTCCTTCGATATTTGAGTTCTATATATATTTGGGATATTATCCATTTGTTTCTGATGTATGCTGTAAATACTTTATCACAGTTTGTCAGTTGTCTTTAGATTTATTTATTTTTTATTTTTTGTTTATTGCAGTAACATTGGTTTATAACATTGTATAAATTTCAGGTGTACATCATTATACTTCTATTTCTGCATAGATTACATCATGTTCACCACCCAAATATTAATTACAACCCATCAACACACACATGTGCCGAATTATCCCTTTCACCCTCCTCCCTCCCCCCTTCCTCTCTGGTAACCACCAAGCCAATCTCTGTCTCTATGTGTTTGTTTATTGTTGTTATTATCTACTACTTAATGAGGGAAATCATATGGTATTTGACCTTCTCCCTCTGACTTCTTTCACTTTGCATAATACCCTCAATGTCCATCCATGTTGTCACAAATGGCTGGATGTCATCGTTTCTTATGGCTGAGTAGTATTCCATTATGTATATATACCACATCTTCTTTACCCATTCGTCCCTTGATGGGCACTTAGGTTGCTTCCAAGTCTTGGCTATTGTGAATAATGCTGCAATGAACACAGGGGTGCATGTATCTTTATGCATTGGTGTTTTCAAGTTCTTTGGATAAATACCCAGCAGTGGAATAGCTGGATCATATGGTAGTCCTAGCCTTGATTTTTTGAGGAATCTCCATACTGTTTCCCATAGTGGCTGCACCAGTTTGCACTCCCATCAGCAGTGTATGAGAGTTCCCTTCTCTCCACATCCTCTCCAACATATGATGTTTCCTGTCTTGTTAATTATAGCCATTCTGACTGGCAGGAGGTGATATCTCACTGTAGTTTTGATTTGTATTTCCCTGATAGTTAATGATTTTGAACATCTTTTCACGTGTCTGTTGGCCATCTGTATATCTCCTTTGGAGAAATGTCTGTTCAGGTCTTTTGCCCATTTTTTAATTGGGTTGTTAGCTTTTTTGTTGTTGAGATGCATGAATTATTTATATATTTTGGAGATTAAGCCCTTATCAGAAGTATGGTTTGCAAATATCTTCTCCCAATTGTTAGGTTGTCTTTTTGTTTTGTTGATGGTTTCCTTTGCTGTGCAGAAGCTTTTTAGTTTGATGTAGTCCCATTTGTTTATTTTTTCTATTGTTTCTCTTGCCCGGTCAGACATGGTGCTTGAAAATATGTTGCTAAGACCGATGTTGAAGAGCGTACTGCCTATGTTTTCTTCTAGAAGTTTCATAGTTTCAGGTCTTACATTCAAGTCTTTAATCCATTTGGAGTTAATTTTTGTGTATGGTGTAAGGTAAGGGTCTACTTTCATTTCTTTGCATATGCCTATCCTGTTTTCCCAACACCATTTGTTGAAGAGACTTTCTTTTCTCCATTGTATATTCTTGGCTCCTTTGTCAAAGATTAGCTGTCCATAGATGTGTGGGTTTATTTCTGGAATTTCGATTCTATTCCATCAATCTGTGTGTCTGTTTTTGTGCCAGTTCCATGCTGTTTTGGTTACTATAGCTTTGTAGTATATTTTGAAATCAGGAAGTGTGATACCTCAAGCTTTGTTCTTTTTTCTCGGGATTCCTTTAGCTATTCGGGGTCTTTTGTTGTTCCATATAAATTTTAGGATTCTTTGTTCTATTTCCGTGAAAAATGTTGTTGGAACTTTGATAGGGATTGCATTGAATCTATAGATTGCATTAGGAAGTATGGACATCTTAACTATGTTAATTCTTCCAATCCAAGAGCGTGGAATATCTTTCCATTTCTTTGTGTCTTCTTCAATTTCTTTCAGCAATGGTTTATAGTTTTCGGTCTACAGATATTTCACCTCTTTGGTTAAGTTTATTCCTAGGTATTTTATTCTTTTTGTTGCAATTGTAAATGGGATGGTATTCTTAATTTCTCTTTCTGCTACTTCATTGTTAGTGTATAGAAGTGCAACTGATTTTTGTATGTTGATTTTGTATCCTGCAACTTTACCATGTTCGTTTATTACTTCTAAAAGTTTTCTGGTGGATTCTTTAGGCTTTTCTATATATAAAATCATGTCATCTGCAAATAGTGACAGTTTCACTTCTTCCTTTCCAATTTGGATCCCTTTTATTTCTTTTTCTTGCCTGATTGCTCTGACTAGGACTTCCAGTACTATGTTAAATAGGAGTGGTGACAGTGGGCATCCTTGTCTGGTTCCTGTTCTTAGAGGGATAGCTTTCAGTTTTGCACCATTGAGGATGATATTAGCTGTGGTTTTGTCATATATGGCCTTTCTTATGTTGAGGTACTTTCCTTCTATACCCATTTTATTCAGAGTTTTTAGCATAAATGGATGCTGAATCTTGTCAAATGCTTTCTCTGCATCTATTGAGATGATCGTGTGATTTTTATTCTTCATTTTATTAATGTGGTGTATCACGTTGATTGATTTGCGAATGTTAAACCATCCCTGCATACCTGGAATAAATCCCACTTGATCATGGTGTATAATCTTTTTAACGTATTGTTGTATGCGATTTGCCAGTATTTTGTTGAGGATTTTTACATTGATGTTCATCAGTGATATTGGCCTGTAATTTTCTTTTTTTGTGTGTTGTCCTTGCCTGGTTTTGGTATCAGGGTAATGTCAGCTTCATAGAATGAGTTAGGGAGCTTCCCCCACTCCTCAATTTTTTGGAAGAGTTTGAGAAGGATAGGTATTAAGTCTTCTTTGAATGTTTGGTAGAATTCACCAGTGAAGCCAGCTGGTCCCGGACTTTTATTTTTGGGGAGGTTTTTGATTACTGTTTCGATCTCCTTACTGGTGATTGGTCTATTCAAATTCTCTACTTCTTCTTGATCCAGTTTTGGAAGGTTGTGTGATTCTAAGAATTTATCCATTTCTTCCAGATTGTCGAATTGGTTCGCATATAGCTTTTCATAGTATTCTCGTATAATTTTTTGTATTTCTGAGGTGTCTGTTGTAATTTCTCCTCTTGCATTTCTGATTTTACTTATTTGCGCCTTCTGTCTTTTTTTCTTGCTGAGTCTAGCTAAAGGTTTGTCAATTTTGTTGATCTTTTCAAAGAACCAGCTCTTGGTTTTATTAATTTTTTCTATTGTTTTTTTAGTCTCTATTTCATTTATTTCTGCTCTGATTTTTATTATTTCCCTTCTTCTACTGATTTTGGACTTTGTTTCTTCTTCTTTTTCCAGTTCCTTTAGGTGCATTATTAGATTGTTTATTTGAGATTTTCTTGTTTGTTGAGATAGGCCTGTATTGCTATAAACTTCCCTCTTAGAACCGTTTTTGCTGTATCCCATAAATTCTGGCATGTCGTATTTTCATTTTCATCTGTCTCCAGGTATTTTTTGATTTCTTCTTTGATTTCTTCATTGACCCAGTCATTGTTCAGTAGCATTTTGTTTAACCTCCACGTATTTGTGGTTTTTCTGATTTTCTTCCTATAGTTGATTTCTAGTTTCATACCGTTGTGGTCAGAAAAGATGCTTGGTATTATTTCAATCTTCTTAAATTCATGGAGACTTGTTTTGTGGCCTAATATGTGATCAATCCTGGAGAATGTTCCATGTGCATTTGAAAAGAACCTGTATTCTTCGGTTTTCGGATGGAACGCTCTGTATATATCTACTAGGTCCATCTGTTCTAGTGTGTCTTTTAAGGCCAATGTTTCTTTATTGATCTTCTGTTTGGATGATCTATCCGTTGATGTAAGTGGAGTGTTGAAGTCCCCTACTATTATTGTGTTACTGTCTATTTCTGTTTTTATGTATGTTAATATTTGCTTTATATATTTAGGTGTACCTACATTGGGTGCAAAGATATTTACAAGTGTTATATCCTCTTGTTGGATTGTTCCCCAGATCATTATGTAATTCCCTTCTTTGTCTCTTTTTACAGTTTTTGTTTTAAAGTCTATATTTTCTGATATGAGTACTGCTACCCCAGCTCTCTTTTCATTGTCATTTGCATGGAGTATCTTTTTCCGTCTCTTCACTTTCAGTTTGTGAGTGTCTTTAGGTCTGAAGTGTGTCTCTTGCATGTAGCATATATATGGGTCTTGTTTTTTTATCCAATCAGCCACCCTATGCCTTTTAATTGGAGCATTTAGTCCATTGATGTTTAAAGTAGCTATTGATAAGTATATACTTACTGCCATTTATTAACTTTTTTTTCTCAGTGTTTTAGTAGTCCTTCTCTGTTCCTTTCTTCTTCTATACAGAATTGATGGTCTCTTTAGTTTGACCTCTGTTTGAAAGCTCTACTCTTTAACTCCCCTCCTCCCTCATTTTATGTTTTTGATATCATACCTAACCTCTTTTCTGTGCTTTTGTATCCATTACCTTCTTATCATGGAAATAGATAGTTTTTCCTCTTTGTGGTCTTCTTGTTTCCCCTTAAATCAGTCCCTTTAACATTTCTTGTAGCACTGGTTTGTTGGTGACAAACTCCTTTAATTTTTGCTTGTCTTGGAAATTTTTGATCTCTCCTTCCATTTTGAATGATAACCTGGCTGGGTAGAGTATTCCTGGCTATAAGTTTTTTTCCTTTTAGCACTCTAAATATATCATGCCAATCTCTTCTAGCCTGTGATGTTTCTGCTGAGAAGTCAGCTGATAGCCTTATGGGGTTTCCTTTGTATGTAACTTGACTTTCTCTTGCGGTTTTTAAGAATCTCTCTTTATCTTTAATTCTGGACATTTTGATTATGATGTGTCTTGGTGTGGGCATCTTTGTGTTTTATCTTGTTTGGCGCTCTCTGTGCTTCCTGTACCTGGATGTCTGTTTCCTTCCTTAGGTTAGGGAAGTTTTCGTCTATTATTTCTTGAAATAGATTCTCTGCCCCTTTGTCTCGCTCTTCTCCTTCCGGGACACCTATAACATGGATGTTAGTGTGCGTGATGTTGTCCCAGAGGTCCCTTAGACTGTCCTCACTCTTTTTAATTATTTTCTCTTTTACTTGTTCAGCTTGGGCAATTTATTCTAGTCTTTTGTCCAGCTCGCAGATACCTTCTTCTGTATCCTCTACTCTGCTTTTGAGTCACTCTAGTGAATTTTACATTTCCAGTATTGTATTCTTCATTTCTGATTGGTTCTTTTTTGCATGTTCCATTTCTTTGTTGACATTCTCCCTGAGTTCATCTATTCTTCTCCCCAGATCAGTGAGCATCCTTAACACTCTTTGTTTGGACTCTCTTTTGGGTAGGTTGCTCATTTCTGTTTCACTTAGTTCCTTTTCTGGGGTTTTGTCCTGTTCCCTTACTTGGAATGTATTCCTTTGCCTCCTCATTTTGCCTCTTTCCCTGTGCTTGTGTCTACGTATTAGGTAGGTCAGCTACGTCTCCTGCTCTTGGATAGGTGACCTTATGTAAGTGATGCCTTAGGAGGCCTGCAGTGTGCTTCCCTCAGTTCTCAATGTTCAAGGGGTGACCCCTATGTGGGTTATGTGTGTCCTTCTGTTGTGGCCTGTTTGCTCTCCCTGTAGGCACCCAGGGAGGCCGAGTTATGCTCCTGGCCAGCTGTTGTAATGCTCAGCTGCTTGTAGTTGTTGTGGGCCCTTCAGTCTCTTTATCAGGTGTGGGGAGCCCCAGCACCATTGGCTGCAAGTTCTAATAGCACATTTGTGTTGCAGTATTTCTTTTAATTGAGTAACCCCCCGGTATGGCAGATTGTTAGGCTCAGGGGCTCACAATTGCTATAAGCCTCCAGCCTTTAGTTCTCTTGCCAGCTCTCTGAGGATTGCAGTTGGGTGGGGCTGACCTCAGGGATTGGAGCACCCAATTGTCTCAGGCTTTGGAAGGTGTGGCAAACCCCCTATGTGGTTCTTTGAGAAGTGCAAGTCTTCTTCAGCTGACAAGCCCTGCCGCCCACAGGTCCACACACCATCAACACAGTCCTGCCCTGTGGGTGCGCCCCGGCCTCCTAAAGTGGACCCAGTCTCTCCTTGGTGGGAGCCCCACACACTCCACAACCGCCCCACACTCTCCACCCACTCCTTGTGCACGCCCTGCCCCACTGAAGTCGGCTCACTTGCCAGGCTGCAGAGAATCCAGTCACCAACCTATGCATGCCCACAAGTTGCCTGAGGGCTTGTTGTTGGGTGGGGCCAGTCTCTAGGGTAGGCTGCCCACCCTGGCTAAGCTGGATTAAATCGGTGCTGTAGTGGGTGGGGCAGACCCTGGGCTCGTAGGCCCAAGGGAGAACTCTAATGGCATCTGTGTCAGCACACCCACACCAGGCCACAACAATGGCCGCCACCAATGTCCCAGTCCCTGGAGAGGTCTCACCTCTCACCGAGATGCACTCAAGGCCTATTAGGTGAGTCTCTTTTCACCAAAGCACTGTGCACCTTTCTTTCTCGTGATTTTAGGTTGCTTTCTGAAACGAGTGAGTTTGCATGTGGGCCCTTTAAGAGCCGGTTTTAATTTCTTTGTGAACCAGCTTTTCTGAGGGTACTCCCCAATATTTTAGTAGCAGGCAAAGTCAGATATTATGCCACTCGTCTCTATTGTGCTGGGTCCACAAAATGCCCACAGGGGGGCCCTCCCCGGCTCAGGGCCCTGCTCCTCCCGGGAGGGCTGTGTACCTTTGGGCTGCTCCCTGGCGACCATGAGGCACTGTGGCTTGTGAAGGCAGCATTTTTCCTCTCCAGAAGGCAGTTTCTGCCTCTTCTACCTCTATTAGGATTGTCCTTTGTTGCAGGAGTTCCTCTTATCCAGTTTTCAGTTCTGTCCCAGTGATAATTTTTCCACGAGTAGTTGTAAATTGGCTGTGTCCACGGGAGGAGGTGAGTTCAGAGTCTGTCTATGCCGCCATCCTGACTTCACCCCCTAGCAAGCAATTTATCTGATAAGAGGTTAATATTCAAAATATATAAAGAATTCACAGCTCAGCAAAAAACCGCAAATAACCTAATTAAAAAATGGGCAAAGGACCAGAACAGACTATTTTTTTAAAGAATACATACAAATGGCCCACAAGTACATGAAAAGGTGCTCACCTCCTCAGGGAAATGCAAATCAAAACCACAATGAGATATCACCTCATACCTATTAGAATGACTTTTATCAAAATGACTAGAGACAAGTTTTGGTGAGGATGTGGAGGAAAGGGAACCCTTATACACTGTTGGTGAGAACATAAATTGGTACAGCCATTGTGGAAAACAGAATGGAGGTTTCTCTAAAAATTAAAAATAGAACTACCGTAAGATTCAGCAAATCCACTTCTGGACATACATCCACAAGTAATGAAATCAGTACCTTGAATATCTGCAGTCCCATGTTCGTTGCAGCATTATTCACATTATCCACAGCAGCCTAACTGGAAACAACCTAAGAGTCTACTGACAGATGAATGGATAAAGAAAATGCGATAGATATGTGAATATTACAAAGCCTTAAAAAAGAAGGAAATGCTGTCATTTGTGACAATATGGATGAACTTGGAAGACATTATGCAAAAAGACAAATACTGTATGATCACACTTATATGTGGAGTCTAAAAAAAATTGAACTCCTTTTTGGTAAAATCTTATATGTGGAATCTAAAAAAATAATTGAACTCATTCTACTCTGGTAACACAGAGTAGAATGGTGGTTACCACAGGCTCAGGGTTTGCGGGAAGAGGTGAGATATCAATCAAAGGGTACAAACTTTCAGTTATAAAATGAATAAGTTCTGGAGACCTAATGTAAAGCATGGTGACTATAGTTATAAATAATGTATTATATACTGTAATTTGCTAAGAGAGTAAATCTCTAGGGTTCTCACCACAAAAAAAAGGTAAGTGTGAGGGCCGGCCCCGTGGCTTAGGGGTTAAGTGCGCAAGCTCCGCTGCTGGCAACCCGGGTTCGGACCCCGGGCGCGCACCGATGCACCACTTCTCCGGCCATGCTGAGGCAGCCTCCCACGTGCAGCAACTAGAAGGATGTGCAACTATGACATATAACTATCTACTGGGGCTTTGGGGGGGGAAAAAAAGGTAAGTGTAAGCCGATTGATATGTAAATTAGCTTGATTTTGGTAATTATTTCACAATGTATACATATATCAAAACATCATGTTGTACATCTTAAATATATACAATTTTTATTTGTCCATCATACCTCAGTAAAGCTGGAAAAAAACATCTGAACCTGGACCAAGAGAATGGAGAAAAACCCCGCCCACTACCATCAGGCTAGCAGACACCACAGGAAAAGCAACACAAGTTTACTACCAGGGGAGGTGTGACAGTGAGGAAACAGACCCTGTCTCTGGTGCAGGCATACAGAGATGGCTGAAAGTGGAAGATGGAGAGGGAACACTGAAAAAACAACAACAACAAACCAACCTGTGTCACCCAACCAAGCACTGTAAGAACAAAGTAACACTAGAGGAATGTGAAGCCTGTGGTGCACCAAAGATAAACACGTAGACAACAAAAGCAAAACCCAGCTCAATTCCTGATTAGATTTGACTCCAAACTAGAATATAAACAAACACTAATGGTGTTAGGAGGCAATTCTCCACGAGTTTCTCACGTCTGCCTCTTTTCTGCACTGGGCTATATTTTCCAGGACGTTTATTTTTAGCGAACCATCTTAGAAGGGACAGATAGTTTCCTTCCAGGGCAGAGGACAGATTTTTTTTTCTGCCCAGGATATGAAGACCATGTCTCCCTCTGGAGCAAAGGTTACGCATGATTGCTAATAGTCCCATTACAAAAGATTGGAGTTTCTTAATCTCAGCATTCCTCATCTGTGATCCAAACCCACTGTGTGCACAGTTTTCACCTGGGCTACTCAGCGTCGCTTGTTTGGGAATCGGGGGAGGAAAATTCAAGGGGAAACAGCACAGACATAAAGCTCATGCTGCCTGCTGTTCTGTCGGGAATAAATTCCTTCTTCTTGGACCCAGAAGTCTCGTGTCTTCTCCAGCATCTATGAAACTATGGCAGGCTAACTTCTAACTTGCAAGTACAAGTGGAATTACTGGATCATCTTGTGCAATGTTTTTGAATTGCCATAATTTGTTCCGTAGTGGATGCACCATTTTAAATTCCCACCAGCAATGCTCAAGGGTATCAATTTTTACACATCCTCATCAACACTTGTCATTTTCTGTTATTGTTATTTCAGGGGGATAATAGCCATCCCAATGACTCCAAAGTGGTTCAGCACTGTGGTTTTGATTTGCCTTTCCCTAATGATTACTGATGTTGAGCATCTTTTCATGTGCTTATTGGACATCTATATATCTTCTTTGAAGAAACTCTATTCAACTCCTTGGCCCATTTTTAAATTGGGTTCTTTGGGGTTTTTTGTGGTTGAGTTGTAGGAGCACTTTAAATAGTCATAATATTGATCCCTTGTCATTTATATGATTTGCAAATATTTTCCCCCATTCTGAGGGTTGCCTTTTCACTTTGTTGATAGTGTCTTTTGATGCACAAGTTTTTAATTATATAATCAAGTCCAATTTATATAATAAAGTCCAATTCTTTTGTTGTCTGTGCTTTTGGTGACATAGTCAAGAAAAGATTGCCAAATCTAATGTCATGAAACTTTCCCTCTATGTTTTCTCCTAAGAGTTTTATAATTTTAGCTCTTATATTTGGGTCTTTGTTCCATTTTGAATTACTTTTTGTATGTGGTACAAGTCCATTTTCATTTTTTGCATGTGGATATCCAGTTTTCTTAGCACCATTTTGTGGAAAAGATTAACCTATCCCTACTAAATGGTATTGGCACTCTTGTCAAAAATCATTTGATCACATATGCAAAGGTTTCTTTATGGGCTCTCTATTCTGTTCTACTGGTCTATTTGTCTGTCCTTATACCAGTACCACATTGTTTTAATTACTGTTGCTTTGCAGAAAGATTTAAAATCAGTATTTGTGAGTTCCTCAACTTTTTGTTCTTTTTCAAGATTGTTTTGGTTACTACTTGGATCCCTTGAGATTCCTGAATTTTAGGATGGGATTTTTTTCTATAAAAATAGTTGTGGGCATTTTGATAAGGATTGCATCAAATCTGTAGATTCCTTAAAGTAGTATTGATATCTTATAAATGTTAAGTCTTCCAATTCATGAATATGGGGTGCTTTTCCATTTATTTGTGTCTTCTTTGATTTCTTTCAGAAATGTTTTGAAATTTTCAGTGTAAAAGTCTTTTACTTCTTTGGTTAATTTTTTCTTAAGTATTTTATCATATTGATGCTATTGCCAATGGAATTGTTTTCTTAATTTTGTTTTTGGATTGTTCATTGTCAGTGTATAGAAACAAAACTGATGTTTGCATGCTGATTTTGCATCATGCTTCTTTCCTGCATTTGTATACTTGTTCCAACTGTTCTTTTTTAGAATCTTTAAAGTTTTCTACATATAAGATCATCTCATCTGCGAGAGAGATATTTTACTAATTCCATTCCTTCCATCTGTATGCCTTTTACTTCTTTTTCTTGCCTAATTGTTCTGCTAAAGTTTCTGATACTATTCTTTTAAATTTTTCTTTATTTTATAATTTTTATTGAGTATATTTAAAGTATACAACTGGATGATTGGATATACTTATACATTGTGAACTAATCACCACAATCAAGTTAATTAATATATCCCTCATTACACATACTTACCTCTTTTTTTTTTTCTCGTGAGAAAACTTAGGCTCCATTCTCTTATGAAATTTCAACTATACAGTGAAGTATTGTTAGTTATATATATACATGTATATAAAACACACTTTTTTTTTTTTTGCTGAGGAAGATACACCCTGAGTGAACATCTGTGCCAATCTTCCTCTATTTTGTATGTGGGTCGCTGCCACAGCATGGCTGCCAACAAGTGGTGTAGGTCCATGCGCAGGAACCAAACCCGGGTGGCTGAAGTGGAGCACACTGAACTTAACCACTAGGCTATGGGGCTGGCCCCTGTACCACACTTTCTTTATCAATTCATCTGTTGACAATTAGGTTGTTTCCATATCTCAGCTATTGAGAATACTGCAATGAACACAGCAGTGCAGGTATCTCTTTGACATACAAATTTGAGAACATTTGGATAAATACCCAGACATGGGATGGTTGGATCATATGGCAGTTCTATTTATTTAGTCTTAGGGGAACCTCCATACCACTTTCCATAATGGCTGTATCAATTTACATTCCCATCAACAGTGCATTAGAGTTCCAAAGTGTATACAAACACACACACACACACACACAAACACACATGCAGTGGAATATTATTCAGCTTTAAAAAGAAGGAAATGCTGTCATTTGAGACAACATGGATGAAGCTATAGGACATTACACTAAGTGAAATAAGCCAGATTCAGAAAGACAAATAATGCACATCACTTACCTATAAGTGGAATCTAAAAAAAGTTGAATAAAGGTGAACTCATAGAAGCAGGGAGTAGAATGGTGTTTACCAGGGGCTGGGAGGTCAGAAAAATTGGGAGATGTTGTTCAAAGGATACAAAGTTTCAGTTACATAGGATGAAGAAGTTCTAGAGATCTAATGTACAGCATGGTGACTATAGTTAATAATACCCTACTGTTCTTTGAAATTTGCTAAGAGAGTAGATCTTAAGTGTCCTACCACAAAAAGAAAGGTAACTATGTGAGGTGATGGAAATGTTAATTAGCTTGAGTGTAGTAATCATTAACCATTTCACATGTACATATATGAAAACATAATAACTGTTATATACTCTTGGTGATTTGACCTGTTTATCATTATGTAATGACTTCTTTGACTCTTGTGACAGTTTTTGACTGAAGGTCTATTTTTGTCTAAATACAGCCACTCTTGCTTTCTTTTGGTTAGCATTTGCATGAAATATCTTTTTCCATCCCTTCACTTTCAGCCTGTGTGTCCTCTAAGCTAAAGTGAGTCATTTGTAGGCAGCATATATTTTGATCTTGTTTATTTTATCCATTAGCCACTTTACGTCTTTTGATGCAGATCTAGTCCATTTATATTTAAAAGAATTATTGATAGATAAAGACTTCCTATTGCCATTTTGTTAATTGTTTTATGACTGTTTTGTAATTCCTTTCTTCCTTTCTTCCTCTCTTGCTGTCTTCCGTTGTGATTTGATGATTTTCTTTGCAGTGCTATGCTTTGATTCCTTTATCTTTGTCTTTTTTGTATCTACTATAGATTTTTGCTTTGTTCTTACCATAATGTTTGTTTATGTAAAACATCTTATAATTTCAAGTCTATTTTAAGCTGATAACAACTTTGATCATTTACAAAACTCTACAATTTTACTTCCCCTCACCCTCTTTTGCGTTACTGATATCACAGTTTACCTCTTTTTATATTGTGGGTCCATTAAAAAATTATTGTAGTTATATTTAATACTTTTGCCTTTTAACTTTTGTACTAAAGTTAAAGTGATTTATATACAATCATTACAGTGTTAGAGTGTTCTGAATTTGACTATGTGCTTACCTTTACCAACAAGTTTTATACTTTCATATGTTCTTATGTTGTTTATTAGTGTCTTTCTGTTATAACTTAAAGAACTCCCTTTAGCATTTCTCATAAGGCAGGTCCACTGGTGAATATCTCCCTCAGCTTTTGTTGGTCTGGGGTTGTCTCTACTTATCTTTCATTTCTGAAGAACGGCTCTTATGAACAGAATTGTCAGTTTTTTTCTTTCAGCACTTTGAATGTTTCATCCAATCTCTCCTGGAATGCAAAATTTCTTCTTAGAAATCTCCTGATAGCTTTGTGTTGTTCCCTTGTATGTGACAAGTGACTTTTCTCCTGCTGCTTTCAAACTTCTTTCTTTGTCTGTGACTTCATATTTTGACTATAATGCGTCCTGGTGCAATCTTGTATGGGATGATTTTGTTTAGGGACCTTTGAGCTTTGTGAACTTGAATGTCCATATCCCTCCAATCATTTGGGAAGTTTTCAGCCATTACTTCTACAAATAAGCATCTGCTCCTTTCTCTCTCTCTCTTCTCCTTCTGGGACACCCATAATGCATATATTGGTTTATTTGATGGTATCTCAAAAATGCCATAGGTTTTCTTCGCTCTTTCTCATTCTTTGTTTTCTTTTTTCTCCTCTGACTTGATAATTTCAAGTTACCTGCCTTTGAGTTCATAAATTCTTTTCCCTGCCTGATAGAGTTGGCTCTTGAAGCTCTCAATTGTATTTTTCATTTCATTCATTGTATTCTTCAGCTCCAGAATTTCTGTTTTGGTCTTTTTTACGATTTTTATTTCTTTGTTGAACTTTCCATTTTCTTCAAGTATTGTTTTCGTGATTTCATTGAGCTGTCTATGTATATTGACTTGTAGCTGGTTGAATGTCCTTAAATAATTATTTTGAATTCTTTGTCAGGCAATTCATGGACTCCATTTCTATGGGGTTGGTTACTGGAAAATTAGCTCATTTCTTCTGTGGTGTCATCTTTCCTAGACTTTTCATGTTTCTTGAAGTCTTGTGTTGCAGTCTTTACATAAGAGGAAGCAATCACTTCCTCCAGTATTTATTGACTTTCTTCAGGAGAGAAAGACCTTCACCAGTCACCCAGGATAGGAATTCTGGGGGTCTCTGAGGCCTTTTCTACGGATGCACCCACTCCACTTGTCTTGTTCACTCTTGTGGGGGAGGTGTTAAAATTGTATGCTTCTCTCAACTATGCAAAGCTCAGGCACTTGCTGAGAGCCTCCTGTTGATTTTCGTTAGGGCAGTACCCTGAAGTACTCAGGGTTATATGCCTTCTCCCAATCCAGCAGAGTCCAGCCAGTTCACTTTGAGTTCTTCTGCATGATCTGCAGAAGTTTGAGTGCACTGTCTGCAAGGGTGCAGTGGGGCACTGGCCCTGGGGGGAAGTGGCACAGGGAGTGCTGAGGATGCTTGTGGGCTAGTTGAGGGTTCTGTAGGTGATGTGTCCTATGAGGTTTGTGAGTGGGCCTCTTCAAAGAGTCCGTGAGGGTTTTAGTATAAACTGCAGCCCTTTATCAAATTTGGTGCCCTGTTTGCTGTGAGTCCTTGCCCCTTTTCCCTGCTCCTTACTCTCCCCAGACTATTCAGCCGTGCTCATCCTCTCTATGTTCTGGGTGGGGCAAGAAAGAAGTGGACCTCTTAGGCTGTGTCTAGCACAGCTGGGGAAGCCAAGCACTCACTACACTCTCACTTTCCCCCATGGAGACATTGTTGACCGAGGGGCTCTCTCTCGGCACTGAGATGTGCAGCCTTGGAAGAGGATTGACGTTTCTCAAGTGAAGCTGTTCTTACCCTCCTGAATGTGTCTGATCTTAGATTTTTTTCCTCCAACAGGGTGCTGGACTTCTCTGCTGCACACTGGAGCTCCCACAAATGTAGTCTCATCCATGATTGATTGGCAAAGTAAGTATTTGTTCAGGTGTATGAGGGCTGAAAACTCCTATTCTGCCAACTTCCTGACGTTAGACTCTAGAACTATTTTTTGAACGGCAAAAAGTAGTTTGAGTGAATAACAAGAGGCAGTCCAGGAAAAAGTTGATTCTCTACTAATCATATACGAATGTGTGAACCACAATTGTTTCCTTTTAATGTTCTGCACATGGAGGGGGTCATCAAAATGTACTGCAGAGTCATATCATCACAAATGACACAGCTCATGAATAAACACCCTGTATGGAATATCTACCTTCTCACATGTCTCCGTCCTCTGCCTGGAAGGAGTTTACATTGTGGTTGTAATCTTCTATTTCCATGCCATGGTAGTCCCCAAAGAATGAGCCTATTACCTAGAGGTGTTGAATTGTACATTGTGATGGGGGATGCGTGGGCATATTCAGCACTTTGTCAGGGAGCACTACCTGCAACTGTTCCTCATTTTTCCCACTGCATAATACTGACAATAAAGTTACTTTTAGATAAGGTAATGAATTCCACAAAGGAACAAAGAAAAACATGTTTTGAATGCAATTTCCATAACAATACAGCCCTATCTGATGACATCTCCTGTATACAGTTGCTAGGTAAGTCAAGTTTGCTTTCTGAAAGTAAATTAACATAGGACATCTAGTTCAGTTGTACATATTTGTGTTAGAACCAAAAGCATTTGAGTATTTACATTTAAGTTAACAGCATGACAACTATTCTGTTGCTCCCCTTTCCCACTTCTCTGTGTTAGATAAAACCACTCCTCCTAAAGCCACTAGCTCTGACCTCCAAAATGTCTACCACAAAATAAAAAAGATAAAAGAAGGAAAAGTTGTTTCCATTAAATCCTGCCAAATCACAGGCAAGAGAAATGGCTTATCATCCTGTCTTACCTAAATAAGCAGAGTGCCTGATAGATGCAATGCCTAAATTGGACCCCAGATACACAGACCTTTAATCATAGAGTTTTTTTCTCTGCCCCTCCTCAATGTGGAGAGTGTTGACAGAGTCCCATTGATGGAACGAAATGTTTTCTGAAATATCCTAAGAAATTCTTGATAATAATTTCAGAGAGAGAATGATTGATTAGATTATCGAGTCTGACAGGATCAAAATCTGACTTAAAGAAGAATTATAATTAGAACCCCAGGATTTGTCTTTTTGGGGAAAAAGTTGATCCCAATCACCGTCAGTTGAGTATAGGTGTACTAGACAAAATTCTTCTGCATCTTACGCTGTCAATCTGTTCATTTGTTTGTAATTAAGAGAACCAGGTTTCCTGTGACTGTATATAGATGCTTGTGAAATCCAACTTAAAGTTTCTTAATAGGTTCTATGGTAACTAAACATGTGCCTCCATTTTTGTATCCTGAAGTTATGTGTGTCCCACAAATAATTCTCCACAATTACAGGAGACACACTGACTTGCACAAATACTGTGTTCTCTTACTATTCTTCACTCCAAACATTTAGACTTCCTTAAGTAGGCCTAGAACCACAAACACAGTCTCTTGTCTTGACTAAATTCCTCACCTTTAACCGCAGTGGAAAATTTGGTCTGTTGCATTTTCTGTAGCTTATTTATGTAGCCAGGGCACATTGTAGAGACCTAGCAAAATAATCCCAATACATGTATAGCGTTGTTTGCCTAAGCCAGCAAACCAGAAACAGCAGATGAAAATTTTTTTGGACATATACACGAAGCTGCAGTTTCCCACACTAATCAACAAAAGACATGTTTGTGGAATTGCAATTTAAAAAAACTACAATATATATTTTCCTTCTCCTTTATCTGTCCTTTTCTGGGGAGGCACAGACAGAATATAAATACAGCAAAATCTAATGAATTCAGATTCCACTCATTTGTAATTGTCGTAGTGTGGGCGAGGGAACAGGTGTGATGTTTAAACTTTATGATAGTTCCCTTTTCAGTGTTTACTTAAAAGGAAATGTTTTCAACTAACATCAAGCATTTTACATACCACTCTTATATACACATATTCCACATATTAGTGATAGGTTTATATCTATGCATAAAACCTTAATTAGAGGTCGTCAAGTAGACTCAACTTTGACTGGGTCTAATTACTGATAGTACTTGAATTTACTTAAGTGACATTTCAGAGATCTCCCATGATCTCAACTTTTCAGTAACTGGGGCTGGTTTTCCAGGTTTGCTGAATTGGTAAGGCTGAACTAATACTACTCTCTGTCAAGGAACCTGGCAGGTGACCAAAACACAGAGTTGGAGCCAGACTGCCTATAGGCAACTCTTGGTTTGCCACCTACAATATGTGTGACCTCTTAGGCAAGTGATTTAATACCTCCGTACTTCTATGTCCTCATTGGTAAGTTTCTGTAACATTACTCACTCTATAGAGTTACCTCTCTTAAATGAGTCATCCTTTTAATGTGCTTGGCCCACAGTAATCACTGTACATTTTTTTTTCAAATTAACAACTAAAACTCATTAGATTTGCTTTAATTTCCTTTAGGCTTGCATGGAATTTAAGTCAATTGCGCTGACCTGTACCCACTGCTTAGGCTCTTAAAGTAGTTTCTACAGTATGCCCACGATTATGGTTTTCGGAAGGATGTATTTCATTGTTATGTATTAAATTTCATGTGTCATTAGGGAAAAATCACATAAAATTAGCACATTAAACAGGGATGGAATTAGGTAAAGCCAAAGCTTGCAGTGCTGTGGAGGGTCACCTGGAGGCACCAACATCACAGAGGAGAGCAGGCACGTGGGCAATCTCAGATCTCCGGGTCTCCTGAAGCTATTTTCCTGAAACATGCAGATCAGGAGAATCCTACTGTCTTGGACCCTACTCAGGAAGCTGACTCAGCCCCCCCAAGCACATGATCATTGTGGGTTCCTAACCCTATGGGTCATGTGGATGCTGCCATCATGTGGACAATACTTATGTGGCAGTCACAGCACTACCTGTCATGGCAGCGCCATGGGCTCTTAAACTCAAAGGTCATGCAGTCTCTTTGGCCCTGTTGCCACTATGGTCATGTGGTAGATCCAGCTCTTCAAGTCACTAGAGCATCCTGGACTCCTAAACCCTGCCTGTCACATGGATCCTTCTCTCATGTGACCCTTACTGGCCACGAACATGTGGAAGCCTAAACCGTTGATGTCATACAGATGACCTACTGCTGAGGGTCATGTGTACATCCCCCCATGGTACATGTGAAACTCAACCGTCTCTGTCACATGAAGATCGTGGCCTACTAAACTCTGCAGATCCACGTATAGGAAACAATGTGGCTCCTACCACACGTGGCAGACAAAGCCCTTGCAGTCAACTGAGCACTGCAGCTACTGCTATTGGTCACGTGGATCCTGTGGTCACATGCCAGGATGTGATCACGCGAGAGTCACTCGTCTGAGTCACGTGAAGTCTGAGGGCTCCTGAACCCTGAGGGTCACGGGGATCCCAACGTCATGCGACCCCTTGTGGTCGTATAGCTCCGCATGGCCTTCCGAGGAGTGGCCACCATTAGGAGCGAAGACATTAGAACTGCGGTGTGCCCCCTGGCTCAAGTAGAACTTTGGTTAGACTGTGGCTCACATCCCAACCTTTCCACCAACTTTTATATCCTGCCACAGTGAGCAGTAGTTGGGTAGCAGGGCCTGCTGCCGGGACTGGAAGTTTAGTCAGAGAATTGGGATTTTGTGGGCGGCCAAGTGGCCTTGAGCCAAGGCCTGGGCAAACGGCAGAGGGCCCGAGAGGGGGTTGGATGGAGGTAGGGGGAGAACTTGTGAATGTGGCCTCACTTTCGTACGTCTGGCAAAGAAAGCCTGTGGGTGTGTGCGACCTGATCCTGGACTCACGGGAGCTGTTGTCGGTAGAGAGGGAAGTGGAGGAGGAGAACGTCCTGCCTCGGAGTGTGGGGCAGTGGTGGAGGGGGTGGCCGGGGCTCCTGGGTTTCTATGGAATCTCTCAGCATCTGGACTCTGGAAGCCCAATGGGACCCCCTTCCCTGCCCCCACACCAAAGCCCTTACCCTTGCTTATCACCCCACCATATTCATTGTCCATGTGGTGTGATGGCCTCCTCTGACCATGTTCTGATTAAGGACACCGGAGACCTCCTAGATGCCAATTTGTATAGAGGATTCAAATCCTGATCTTAATTTCTGCCACGAATTCGATTTTGTAAAGATTCTCTTTAGTCTCTCAATATGTTTTTCCCTCACAAACATTCTGCATGTGCTCAAGCAAGAAGCAAAGCAGGGCCAGCCCCCGTGGCCTAGTGCTTCAAGTTCAGTGCTCACCACATGGGCAGCGCAGCTTCGTTTCCCGGTAGCAGAACCACACCACCTCCTGTCAGTTGCCATGCTGTGGCCGCGACTCACAGAGAGGAACCAGAAGGACTTACAACTAGGATAAACAATCTTGCACTGGGGATTTGGGGAGGAAAAATAAATGAAGGAAGATTGGCAACAGATATTACCACAGGGCTAATCTTCCCCTGCAAAAAAAGAAACAAAGAAAGAAAAAAAGAAGCAAAGCAGAGCTAGAGGGAGATAGAAAGGGGAGGAAGAGGAAGGGGAGACAGAGGGAAGGAGGGAGGATATGAGAGAGAAGGAATTTATTTTCGAGAATTTGATATTTCAGTAAAAGCGTCAAAGTAGCCATGCTGTGAAGATTCAGACTTTCTTTCTTATACTTAATTTGAAGTTCAGTAGTTTTACAAAGTACATCTGGGAGCTGGGCAACAATCTTTTTTGTGCTTAGGATCTCTAAATGGCTTAAAGCAGTTCAACCAGACACTATTCGTTTCTGGTTTCCCCCCTGATTTACTAACCATTGCTTCTTAGACTCCTTCTTGAAAACTCACTCCTTTCCTTCATGTGAAAAATAATAGTGAATTGATTTAAGAAAATATTAGGTCAAATCATAGGTGATACTCACATTTGGTACATCATGAAAATGGTATTTAATGAGTCAAGTTGAGCAAATAGCAAGATTGTGCTTACATTGATGGGGGATTTAAGTACTTCTTGACACATGGTTCAAGAATATTGTCACTTTTGATAGTTTATATTACATGAGGCTTAAATAATACACTTTATTTTTCTCTCATTTCAGCATTTCCAAGTTTGTTCTGCAGAACACTAGGGCCAAGAAACAGCAACAACAAAAATGTACTCTACACTAACGAAGTATAGGAGAAACAGGACTGAAGGTAAATGAATTTCCACACAGTAGGAATTTTTTAGAGAATATGCTAATATGCAATATGAATCTCAAAGGGAGGGGTAGTTTCCCCAACTTATATGGGCTTGGAACATTTCTCCACAGAGCATCTGAGGTGCTAGTGTTCTTCAGAAAACATTTTGGGAAACCTTGTCTAAACTAAATCCTCTACCACTTTAAAACCTTGTGTCTTTGTTTACTAAGAGCATTGGAATGTGTGTTTATAATATTTATAACCTACTCTTCTTTTCATTAAGAAATTACTTATTGCTCTTTCATTCATTTTTGTCTTATCTCATTGGCCAGTCTGTCTCCTGCTTAAATCTTTTCATTCTTCAGAGATAACCCCAATTTCTAAGCATGTTTCTGATAGCGTGGTTGCAAAAATAAGTGCATAAGTGCAAATCATTAGGAAGTCTTATCTGTAGCAGCAAATATATTGCTCTCGTCTAGAAAGCAAGATACAACTTATCTATCAGGATCAGCAGACACAGTGCCTCTCATTTTATACAAATATTCCACACTTCTTCAAAACAGTTCTGTTATTATTTGATAATTATAGCTGCCATGTTTTGAGTCTGTATTATATGTCAAGCACTATGATAACCTTGCCATATAAGTTAACTCATTTAATCTTCAGAAAAATCCTGAAAAGATTTATTTTAATTTACAGATGAGACATCTGAGTCAGGAGAGGCTGGATTATTCCATCAGATCCCCAAATCTCAGTGGCTTATTCCTCACACATACTACATGTCCATGGCAGGTGCACGTCCATCACAGGATGGTGTATGTTGGGCGTCTGAGCAGTTCTTATTGGAATGACTTGGAGACCCAAACTGAAAAAGCAGCCACCATCTAGAAAACTGTCAGTCACTATGCCTGAGAGGAAGAGGGCCCTGGGGGGGCGGGTCTCAAACCAGCATCCATAGGTTCTGGCCCAGAAATGACACATGTCACTCCCAACCCATTAGCCATCACTAGTCACATACACAGCCCTGCTCAAACAAAGGGGTTCAAGCAAGAGGTGCAGTTCTGCCAGGTGCCTGGAACAGGGAAGAAATGGAAACACTTGGCAAACAGCACCACTGACCACTGCGTGATGCAACTGAAACTCAGAGAGATTGAGTACTTGCCTAAAATCACATAGGCAGTAAGTGACAGAGCCAGGATTTGAATCCAGAGAAGTATGTTTTCAGTCAGTGTTCTCGCTATACTCCTTTCAACGTTGTATGCTATTCTCTTAAATGACATTCATATATATTTATAATAGAGATTCCATTACTTCAATGCTCCAATTCCCTCTTCCTTAATCATCTGACGTTCCAACAGTGGAACTGAATAGACAAGAAGGCATTGGCTAAAAACAACATCATTGCTAAGCTGCAGGTCTCTTCCAAACGAATGTATTGGATTTTTGAGTGTCTGTTATATTCGAGAATAAAAATTAGAAAATAAAACCTGATGGTAGATGAAAGGACTGTTCATTGATCGTTTACTTAATAAAAAATAATCACGTCTTTCCACTATTGTCAAGGAAAAATAATAAAAATAAGAACAGGATGAAATTGATAACAGATATGACAGAATTCTACAAAAATGCTAGATATCAGCACTTTAGAGAGATAGGATAATAAAGAAACCTCTGGCAACATGGGTCAAGAAAATTACAGATAAGGCACAGATAAGCCACTTTGGGAAAGAAAAAGCTTTCAGTTACATGCTTACAGTTACAGCAAAGATTTAAGAGGTAAGATAATATTATGAAAAGGATATGCTGATAAATTTAAAATTCAGATTAAATAGATAAATCCCAGAAAAAATATAACTTTCCATACTGAAAAAATAGAAAATCTTAATATTATTAAAAGTATTCTTGACAAGGAATACACCAGAAGGCAAAATTATTAGCTGATCTCAAATAGTTACATAAACGCAAAAAAGTATAAATAAATTAATAGCAAACTAAACCCAGCAATGGCTAAAACAGGTAATACAGCATGACAAAGTTGTGTATAATCCCAAGCATGCAACATTGATTTAACATTAGGAGATCCGTAACGCAATTTAACACATAGTGGAATCAAGGAAGCAGGAAAGGACGATTATCACAAAATATCCAGTAAAAAAAGATATACAAAAAATCAAACAACCAATCAGGATTAAACAACAAAAATAATAATTCTCAGTAATTAATGAATGAAAGATATTTCTTTAAACTGATAACAAGTATTAAAAAAGAACAAACTACATCAAATATCACACAATAGTGAAACATTAAAAGCATTCCTTTTGAAATCAGAAAAGAGACAAAGATGACTCATATGACCACTTCCCTTCAGCATCATACTGTGTCTCCTAAGCAGTACAGTAACCCAAAATACATACATGCATATATACATCAAGAAATAAGTGTATACAAGTTACAATAAACAAAGCTCTCAATACGATGGTTATCTTCATATAAATTCAAGAGAAGCTACAGAAAATTAAAAATAGAGATTAATAAGTTTGTTGGGTATAATACTAATATACACAAAATAATTGTAACAAATAGAAAGTACCATTTTCATTCAGAATATACCATTTACGGTAGCAAAAATTATTTTTTTTTCACATTCTGTGAAATAAACTGTGAATCGGCTCCCTTGGCGACTATTCCAACATCCGTAGACACTCTTATATGTTTTCCTGTTCTAGAGACTAGAAAGCTGAAAACATGAAAGGAAACCAGTGTGTGTGTGTGTGTGTGTGTGTGTGTGTACACACGCGTGTATGTGTGTATGATACACACATTAACCAGAGCCCCTTGCATCTAGGGTCCCAAATGGGATCTTGGTTGTATCAAGCATAGGCACCAACCTGAGACTTGGAGGTGTAACTGCATGACATGGGAGCCACATATGGCTCCATGAGGTGGTCAGCTATGTGTGATGGGAGAGGTCTCTGGGTTGTGTGGAGCAGCCACAGCAGACGCCTAGGATTCAGTCTCTGTCGTTCATGTCAAGTAGCAGGCAGACAGCAGTGGTGTTTCAGCTGTAACAGTCCCATAGTGAGAGTGAGCTTCCCCTGGCTGTCCAACATCCAAGCCTGCTTTTCTGGCCCTCACAGAGTTTTCATAAGCTATGTAATATATTTTATTAAGATATCTTATTTTTCTAAAATAACTAGAATGAATTCTGGCATAGGCAAGTGGAAACCTTGAGTAATAGAGTGCTTGACACCAAAATTGGTTGCAAGCATAGGGCCCTGAAGGAAATGGGGACCTGGGATAGGTTGTGTGACCTGTGTGGATCTGAAGATACTAAGGATCCAGTTGACATGAGAGGATGAAATATTGGTATTCCGTGGCACGCAATGGTGAAATAGTTGCAAAAGTTATCACCTGTGGTCACTTGAATTGAAATGCCTTTGAAGTCAATGTGTCAGTGGACCAAGCAGCTGCTGTTAGGGACTCAGAGGACAGTCCTCTCCCACGGTGTTGAGACACGTATTGGTGAGGAGGGCATCTTCACCTCTGAAGTGTTGTGATATGGCTGACTTGTGTAGGCCACAGATGAGATGGGAGATCCTGCCATTGACATGGTCACCCTCATTTCAGTGGGGAGCTTGGGATCCTGGCCACTTCTACTTAGAAGCACTTAACCTCCCGGGTCAAGGTGAGTGCTGTTTACCTTAATAGGCAGCAAAGATGGAAGGACAGTCATATTGGTTTGACCTCCAGTAACATTTGAAGGTGGCTAACTGATCAACAGTTCCCTTGGATCTTGAAATATCTGAACATTCTCTAAAGTTGCATTTAATCAGTGTAAAAATAAATAAAATATAAATGAATATTTATTTATAATAAAATGTAAGAACATAAAATATAAATAAATAAAACTCTAGATCTGGTGACTTGAGCCATCTTGATGGCAAATGATGGTCCCTTACTCAGTTCCCACACCTGACCCACAACACCGTGTACGAATGGACTACTGAAGAAAGACCCTACAATCAAGTCACAAATAACTACAGGAAGTCTTCTCCCTGGGCTTAGTCAAAGGGATCTCCAGCCATTTACCACAGTTACTGTGCACTTGCTTTTAGGTCACTTGCTCTAAGCCAGAGCTCAACAAACTTTTCCTGGAAAGGGCCAGATCATAAACATTTGAGGCTTTGCAGGCCTTTCCGTCTCTGATGGAGCTATTCTAATCTGCCGTTGTAGAGCAAAAGCTGCCATAGACACAGCATGGCTATGTTCCAATAAAACTTGATGTGTGGACACGGACATGTGAATTTCAAATAATTTTCAGGTGTCAAGAAATAATATTCTTGTTTTGATTTTTCTCAACCATTCAAATATGTAAAAACCATTCTTAGCTTGCAGGCTATCCAAAAACAGGCTGCAGGCCGAGTTTGGCCCATGGGCCACAGTTCATCAGTCCCTGCTCTAAGCTGATGGAATCACTAGGTCCCCAAAACAGCACAGAGTGGCAAGTCATCAAAATGAGGTGGCAGCCATTCCTAGGGTCTTCTGGTAAGCATCAACCAAAAGTTGATGCTTTTCGACAGAGTGGTTTTCAAACTTGGTTGCATGCTGCAATCACATGAAGAGTTTAAAACTGTGGTTGCCTGGGTCTGCCTCCAATTCTGCTCTAATTATTCTGGATGCAGACTGGTGCTAGTGATTTTTTCAATCTCCCAAAGTGGCTCCAGTGTGTTAACAAGGTTGAGAACTACCTGAATAATTTAAATGATGAGAGTGCGAGTATTTCACAATATTTAATTTAAAAATCTTACAATTGTGGTTTTAGAATAATAATATTCTAATACAAATACGTATAATATTCTAATAACAATAAATATGTAGCCATGCTGAAAGTACAAAATAAGAATTCCCATGTAAGAAATGGAGAAGACTCTCTGAAAAAAAAGGAAATGGGAAAACACAGTGGTAAAGCAGGGGCCACCAGAGGTAGGGCCAGGGGAGACGCTAAACCACCGGCGAGGCCAGAGCAAGGTGTAGGTCAAAGCCAAGCACCCAGGATCCCAGGGCTGACTCAGCAGTGAAGCCGCCTCCACAGGAGACAGTCGGAACCCAGGGTAAGCACGCAAGGGATGGAACAAACTCAACAAATGGAGTGATTTGTACTGAGGGAATAGAAAAAATAGACATGGCTGGAAAATACCATAAGATAATATTTCCCTGGAGAGATAAAGGAGTGATAAAGGAAAAAATTATATCCATTACGTAAGAACAGAAGACTGACCAAGAAGATGGCTGATGGAACACAAGGATCTACTTTCACTTCCTCCTGAAACTTCATTAAAACAACATTAAAGGTAGACAAATCAATACAATGGGATATTACTCAGCAATAAAAAGGCAAGAACGTGGATGGGTCTCAAAAAAATTTAGGCTGAGTTAAAGAAGCCAGACACAAAGAAGTACAGGATGTATGATTCCATTTATATGAAATCATACATGAAAAACTAATACAGAGAGACTGAAAGCAGATCATGGTTTGCATGGGGCCAGAGGATGAAGCGGAGTTTAACTGGGAACCTTTTGGGGTGTGGTATATGTTCTATATCTTCATTAAGGTGGTGGTTGGCCCTAATCCCTGATTTTTACCTAAGGAACCCAGGAACAGGAGAGGTTGAGTGAATCGTCTAAAGTGATGCAGCTTATTAATCAGCAAGAGGATACTCACATCTGCCAATCAATGACAAATGGTTCCTATTACGCTGCATAATGAGACAGTAGGAATAGTGCTTCCTCCAAGCACATGGCAAAACCCTGACCCAGGCATAAACATCCTTTTATACAAGTAAAGCACAGATATGAAAGTAAAACTATCACGCATTCCAGTCACCCATTTTTAGACACAGTTGACATTCTCTCATGTCCCTCTACCTTGACTTCTTTATGTTCATATTTACACATAAAAACATAAACATTCACTAATATCTTCTTCTGAGGAACCATACTGTAATACACAGTTTTTTCTCCAACTATTTTTCTTTCACATTGTATCATGTGGTGTGAGGAATATTACATCTCACTTTTTGTAATCTACCACTTTAGCCTGAACCATTTCTTGAATAATAATACTTGTTTTTAAAGTTTAAAGTTTGGAAATGGGAACTTAAGCCCCCCACTTAATCCTTCTACACGCCTGATTCAGTCTCTGATCTTTTAATTTTGGTTCCCTTAAATAGTATGTCAGAGTATTTCCTACCAGGGGTGCCCTGTTTTAGCATCGCCACTTTATAAGATACGTTACGAGCTGGCACTGCAACCTGCCCCCATACACCCATCCGTTTTCCTTCTCATAACAACAGAATGGGCAACTAACACACATTCATCCCTTACTAAACACCAGGCGTTGTGCTAAGTACCTGACTTAGTAATAGCTAACTTATTTGTAGTGCTTATTAGGTCACAGGCATTTCTCCAGGGGTTTTCTGTGTATTTCCATATATTAACTCACTTAATTCTCACAATTACGTCATGAGGTAGAAACTATTACTATCTTCAGTTTAAGGGGGAAAAAAAGAACTTGAGTCACTGTGAGGTCCAAGTTACTTGCCGTGGACCATAAAATTTAGCAGCAGGATTCAAACCCTAATTGATTTGACCTCAAATCCTATGCCCATAACCAGTAATGTGTGGCTCTGTGTTAGGGCTGGAATGAGCACTGGGATGGGACTCGCTCAAGTTCCGGTGGGCAGTGATGGGTGTGGTGTCTGGGACCAAGATGCACAGAACTCTAGTCTTCTGCCTAAGACACCCATCATTGCACACTGTTCCCCTGTACTGTCTCTCCTTTCTCAGACTGTGCGGGAACTGTTTCTCCCGTGTTCAACTTGAAGGTGAAGTAACAGAGACAGATAGGATCTACTACAGGGAAACAAAGGAAGGTTACCAGAGGGGTGCATATTGCCAGGATGGACTCCGTTCCTCAGGTGCGTTTTCCATTTGTGTTTCATTCTCTTCCCAATGCTCACCCTCATCTTATTGACCTTACATCCATCCATTGGCCTTTTCACTGTCTATGTCAGGTACTCACATCCCTTCTTTCCCATCTCTCCTTGATTCCAAGGACAGTCATTTCCACCACTCTTGTGACAATATCAGCCACTCTCTGGTCCCATCGTCCTTCTGTGCCAAAGACGCTGTAAAGCACTGCCATATAACTATAGGTATATATTTAGGCAGGGAATATTTTGTGATAAATATAAAAAGTGAAATGTCTGAGTCAAAGTGTAAGAATGACTGTCGAATGGTCTAAACATACTGTAGGCAGTTAGGCTCTCATACCCTGTTAGTAGAAATGCATATTGGTGTAAATATCATCAAATATCCTTAGGAAACTATCTCTTACATTTAAAAATATATGTGTGCTTCTTCTGGGAAGCTGTAGAGCAGGGACTCAAATCCTGGACCTACCCTGAAGCCCAGGCTGTGCTCCACTGGGTCCCTTGGCCTCCACCACTGGGGATGCTCTGTAACCCTGGTTAACCCATGGGTATTGTTCCAGTAATGTTTTTTGTACAGAGAATTCTATTACTTTTGTCATTTAAAAAAATCAATTCAAATATTCAAACACCAATTTTTAAAAAAAAAAAGGATTAAAAAGCATATTAAGGCCAAGGAGCAAAAACCCGTCATATGTATGGTCATGTAGGATCCAGAAAATGTACAGTCGGATCTAGTCTTGTGTGGCAATGCATTTACCTACATGATTTGGAATACGTGTATCTGTAAACGAATTATAAAAGCGCATAATGCAAATATTAACACACGCCCATGCACACTCTTCCCTTCCTCTGAGACAGTGGCTGTACTTACTGTCTGTCACAAAGCTGAGCACTCACAGACATGCCTGCAGGTCCAGATCCTTCTTCCTACACACACCAGACATCCAGGAAGCCATGTTTGCTGGATTCAAGGAAAGCTTCTCCTCGTTTCTGTCACCACTGTTTGCAAAAGCCTTCATTCCTCAGATCAGAAAAGCTAAAGTTTTAGCATTAGTCAACAGAGAGGTACTTAGGTCTATTTCTAACTGGGCACTAACGAAAATATTAATTTTGCAAAAGGAAAATTCAACACATGCTAGTTTTACAAGCAGGTTGTAAAACAGTTCTGCAGCCCAAATTTTTCTGGAACAAATAGATGTGGCTAGAAATGGTTGAGAGGTATGGATTCTTGAAAGTGGCGTTGTTGATGATCCCAAATCTACCTTACATACATTCATTTAGCAAATACTAATTAGGCCCCTTATGTGCCAGACATGGCTAGCCCAAAGTGACTCCTAATCTGCAAACCCCGTGATCCAAACAGATTTCCCCATCTGGTGCAAGACAGATACTCCACTTGATCCAAGACACCTGGGCCCACCCAAGCAGGAGTGACTAGCTCCTGGTCACAAAACATCATCCCCCATAGCTTACAGGAATCTGTCCATGAGACCTGAAAGTTCACCATTAAAGGAAAACCAGTGCAGTAGCTGGAGGACCACTTAGGATGTGGAGGCAGACCAATAGGTGAGGACACGATTCCTGCTCTGCCACCTGCTTGGCTGAGAAATCCTGGGAAATGTACCTAACCCCTGTGAGCTTAATATTCATGATCAGAAAAGGGGCCGAGGCTACAATCGTCACGGGGTTTCTGCGTGTAAGGAGGTCAAAGAAATCTAGTGAGTCTGCCCAACACTGAGAAACTGTTGGTTGCCGCTGCCTTACTGGTCACCCCCTTCTTTCCCTACCATAGCAGGGATGCTGTTGCCATGCACTCAGTGGCATAGCAATGATGTAGGTAGAATTCCAAAATGAGAAAGGAGTAGCCGTGTGAACACTCATGATGTCATAAAGGATACTCACGACTATTTCTTCGTGGGAGGATCAGCTAGTATATCGTGGAGCCTCACGGGGAACCCAGGCAGCCTGGGTGACAGGCACTAGCTGCTGTATAATACTCCTGTTATCACCTTTGATTCCGACAGAACAACTGTGAGACAGGGATTGTGTGGAGACGCAAACGCACAGTAAGTGGATATATGTCTGTGTCTGGGTGTGGGGTCTGTGGTCCCCCTGTGGCTTTCTATCACATGCCCACTCTCCTGTGAGATTCCCAAAACAAGGCCATGCCTGAGATAGCTCGTGTCTGAATCACCTTGATGAGGGAGGGCTCTGGCCCTGTTCAGGCACCCGATTGAGTCGGTCAGTCTGGGGATTGCCGTAGCCGTCAGCTGGCTCACTTGGACACTTCCCCTCAGCAACAGTATTTCTGAAGTAATGTTAGTTCTGGAAAATGACTCTGACTCTTCCTATATGCCGTGTGTTGACCGTGTGCCCTTACTCCTCCCTTTAATATTTGACTTTTTACTTTCATTACTGGATTGTCAGGAAAACAAGTTGGTTGCCTGGCATTCTCCAGTGGTCAGCAATAAGGGTCCTCTTTGCTGTTTAGTATCTTTATGAAGTCATGGCTTTTTAACATGGTGATGGGCTTCAAACCATTGTTATATGGTTTTGAGCAGAGGAGTGAAATGATTTGACTCATGGTCTGCTACCAAGTTGAAAACAGATGGTGAGGGAGCAAGGATGAAAGCAGAGGGACCAGTTGGAAGGTGATATAATCCAGGACATAGATTTCTTGGCTAGGGCGGTGGTAATGGAGGTGGTGAGAAGCAGCTAGATTCTGGATACCCTTTGAGAAAGGGGCCAAGAGCATTTCCTGATCAATTGGATGTGGAGTGTGAGAGAAAGAAAACACTCCAGGCTGCCTCCAAGTTCTGGGGACTGAGCAAGTGGCATTTCTGGGTCAAATGCTCCATTCATGTCTAATTTCATTTCCAGTGCCACACAGGGAAGGTCCCAAAGGTTGTGGGCAGCAGGATTGCCCTGACAGCCGGCCACACAGTGAAAGCAATGACTTCCCAGAGGAGTTCATCTGAGGTCTGGTTACAATCACTACATCGTGGAGTGATCAGCCATGAACGGACTTTTACTCATAAGTGTGCCCTCAGACAACATGGAGTAATTAATGTACAAAATGCACAACACACAAACCTAGAGAACCTTAAATATTAGAACCCAAAAGGAAGTTGGTTTCTAACAGCCTAATTACTTGAGTAATCCTCCCTCCCCCCAAACCACTAGGATTATTATCTGCTGGTACACTGTTTCACTTGAATGTGGTAAAAATAAAATACCCTTAGTGAATCCACCCACGGGAGACAGAACTGAGACTATCTTATTTCTGTAGATGCCAAAAAACTCTTCAGAATCTCTCCAAATGGTGAATTACAAGTGTTGGTGCGGAGTGTTTGGGGCGGGGCACAGTGAACAGCAACACAAATCCTAGGAGTGAATACAGGGTGAAATACAGCCAAGACACTCTAGAAGCATACCTGTGGCTACAATAAAGTAGACATCAGAGCAAAGACAATTAATAAGAGACAAAGAGAGGCATTACATAATGATAAAAGGATCAATCCACCAGGGAGACATAATGGTCCTAAATGGGTATGCACCAGACAACAGAGCCTCAAAGTACACGAAGCAAAATCTGATGGAGCTGAAAGGAGAAATAGCCATGTCAATACTTATAGTTGGGGCCTTCAACACCCTCCCCGCCCCAAGCAAGTGATAGAATTACTAGAGACAAAACCAGCAAGTATATAAGAGGTCTGAACAACACAATAAACTAAGAGGATCTAGACGACATAATTAGAACACTCCACCCAACGACAGCAGAGTACAATTTTTTTTCAAGTGTCTATGTAACATTTACCAAGATAGACCCTCTCCTGGGCCATCAAACAAATCTCAACAAATTTAAAAAGAATTGAAACCACACAGAGTATGTTCTCTAACCATAATGGAATCAAATTAGAAACCAGTAATAGAAAGAAAAAAGAAGAATCCCTGAACACTTGGATAAGGTAGTTGACACATCATTCCAGTTGGTCATTCAGACCTTTGTTGTAGAAGAGCTGAAGTTAGAAAGAGTTGTCTCCTGAGCTGGAAGGCATGTCAGACTGGGCAAAAGGAAAGCTCACTCTGGATATTTCAAACAGAGTATTGTTGAGAGCAAGGCTGGAGGCTGTTACATCAGTCCCACCTGACATTAAAGCTTGTCCTACACTGGCAAAGGAAGTACAGGTTGCTGATTGTTAGTGGAATCAGTTTGGTGACTGATTGGATCTGGGAAGCAGGAGAGAGGTTCCCTCCCGGGTACTGGTGTGGTTGTTAGAGAGGTCTGAGAGAAGGCAAGATTCACATGCTTACCTGGTGTATGGCTGGTGTTCAGCCTCACCCATGGGTGCACACACCTCTGTTCTATATAAATCCTGCTCCATTTTTTAAAAGGTTCAACACAGCTTCCATCTCCCCCTCCTCCTGCTCCTCCTCCTCTAAGATTCCTTGCCTGAGAGTGCCATCTGTCAGATAATGCTCTCCTATCTGGACAGGCAGAGGAGTTTCCTTTCTGGGGTTTGTGGGATTGGTCCCTTAGGGTAGGTTGGCACTTTGCTTGCCCTCCCATGGTGTTAGCCTAAGACGTAGTACATGGTAAGTGGACCACTGATGTGTCGTCAAACATGTATTTTTGTTCCCCTTCTCAGAATACAATGATGGTGGTAGCTCACCTCAAGGAAGAAATAAAAATTGGAGTTCTTTCCGAGGTAATTTTGGCAAAAGGAACCCTTGTTATGAACATCGTGGATATGCGCCTTGGCCTTCACACCGCTGGGAGGATGCTGGAAACATGGTGATGAGGGATGTCCAGGAGGACCCCCAAGTAAGACAGTAAGTGAGCAGGCAGCCTGGTTTTCATGTAGCAGCCCCTGGGACTATGCAGCTCTTTCACTCTCCATGGTCTTTTTCTTCTCTCACTGGAAAACTGAAGAATACTCAAAGTGGAATAACGATTGAGCAATCCTAATTGTAGTCCTGCTGTCAAAGAGGCAAAGGTGTATAGAAGACTTTCTTAGCATTTATGGCCACTCACTTTCTCTCCACTTCCCGCCCCCTGCAGCACTCCCTATACCATTCGACACAAATACAGAAGAGTGAAATGTTGTAATGAAGACCATATCCATATGGCTGTGTGGAGAAAGAGAAAACCTCTGGAGAGAGACGTTGGGGGGAACACAAGAGATGGAACCCCAGGGAGCTGGTTCAAGATCACAGTGAGTGTCCTAAAAGAATGTATGGAATGTGCAGGAGAGAAAGGTCAGGAGAGGTGGTGTTGATCTCATGTAGAGACGCTAGGTACTTTACTGGGGACAGTTTTAATCTGTCCTTTTTATTACAAATAGTTAACATTCTTTTTCATCTAAGGGCAAATTCAGAGGAGCCATATGAAGGAAACAGGCTGACTGTAGGGAGAACAGAGGAGACTGCCTAAAGACAAAGACAGAAACTACTGCCATGAAGATGGAGCAACTCCACAATGAATGTCTCAGTTTGGCTCAAGCAGAGTGTGGAGGAGGGGGGTCCAGTCTCTGGAGACCTTGTTTGATGTGCAAGCAGGGTCAGCACTAGTTAGAATCGCCTGGAACTTTATAAAAGGAAGATCATGCCTAAT